>NC_135370.1:137357823-137572823 GCF_049243985.1 Paroedura picta
TTTTAATTTAAAACATTCAAAAACTGTAATGTAAAAATTGTATATGTCTTCTTGTTACCCACTCTGAGCCAGCCAGGAAGGATTGGCTTATTATTATTTTATTGTTATTGTTATTGTTGTCATTAATATTATTATTATTATTATTATTAGAAAATTTCTCCTTCCTAATCTACAGAATTTTCAATCCGTTTTAATACTGCATGAATTCTGTTTCCACACACTTTACTGGAAGTTGGAAGATTCTCAGGGGGTCAAGGTTTTCCACACAATTGCTTCACACAAGATGCTTCTCCTAGACTGATAACATCTCTGCGGAGGAAATAAATGTGTAAAAAACTGTATGTGTGGTGGATGGGATCCAGGTCCAGGTGTATGACCACTGCCCTCCCCCATATATATGTTTATTTCCTCACATGTCAAAAAAACATATTGTGCAATATCCTAAGTTGCCAAGATTTTATGATGTTATACAATTTTTTCCTTGCCTATTTATTCATATGCAAAATTGTCATGGAGATTCTGTATGTGAAAGGACAAGACAGAGTGTTCTACATTTTTCAAAATACCAAGGAAAAGCAAATCTGATATTTATGTTCAGTTGACAGGTTTTTGCTTACAGAATGCACCCACATCAGATTTATGATAGAAATCTAGTTACTAGTATTTTAAAAATATTCTTACATTTTATGACACTTGGTTGTGCTCAATATTTAGTTCTGCTATATGCGTTATCCCACTGAATGTTCAAATGAAATGCAAACTAGAATTTGAATGTCTGTAAACATTGGCAAGAAACTCCAGCTAAATTTAGACACAGTATTTGTAATGTCTGTTGTCTTTTAGTTCTTTTTAGAAAGGTGAAATTGTAAAATTCAGTGGTTTGACCTAATTCCTTTCCCTTTTTGTCTAGGTTTGCAAGGGATACCAGGGGACTACATATCTCAGGGTGGTCCTATGGGTATGAGTATGACACAGCCAAGTTACACTCCTCCCCAGATGACCCCTCACCCTAGTCATTTAAGACATGGACCCCCAATCCATTCATATTTGCCAAGTCACCCCCATCACCCCGCAATGATGATGCACGGAGGACCCCCCACCCATCCTGGAATGACCATGTCAGCACAGAGTCCCACCATGTTAAATTCTGTAGACCCCAGTGTTGGTGGACAGCATATGGACATTCATGCCCAATAGTATAAGGAAACTCAAGGGAAGACAAAAAATATTTTAAGACTTTTGAACTTTGACCAGATGTTGACACTTATTATACAATTCCAGACAGCTGTGATTATTTTTTACTTTTGTCATTTTTCATCAACAACAGAGGACCAATGAAACAAGAACACAAATGTGAAATCATGGACTCACTGAAAACAATTTATGTCCATGTAAAGATCCTCTGGGAAAAAAAAGACTCCAAGAGTTATAACTACTGTAGTATATAAACATAGGAACTAAGTTAACTTGTATATTTCTGTTGATCACTCCGTTCCGTTGCCTCAAATAGTTTTAGAAGGAGAAAAAATATCCTTGTTTTCCACACTATGTGTGTTGTTCCCAAAAGAATGACTGTTTTGGTTCAGCAGTGAAGTCACTATCCATGAAATACAGCAGTATATTTCAGACCTGTTTCAACCAGTGAGAAAAGAACTATCCTGAAGATGAAGATCGAGTTTTGCTGGGTCTCTCATCACTCAGAAGACAGTTCCAAGACAGCCCTTGCCATCCCCTGGTTTTGTTCCTTCATAAATGTGTCCTTTAGTTTCAAACAGATCTTTATAGTTTGTGCTTCATAAGCCCAAGATATTTTCGGACTCTTTTTCAAAGAGCTTGCAGGTAAAGATTTAAAAAGACAGAGAAGGAGCTTCTTCCAGTAGTTCTGAGCCTCAGCTTGGGACAAGATGAATCTGAAGGTTGGGCAGCTTTCCTCAACAAAAGAAGATACTAATGGTCTTTGCACCAAACCTAGGACTTTATCATGAACTCAGAGCTTGGGAAAAAGCAAGAGAATACTGTAACAAACTTCGTACAGAGTTCGGTCTATTAATTGTTTCATGTTAGATATTCTATGTGTTTACCTCAATTGAAAAAAAAGAATGTTTTTGCTAGTATCAGATCTGCTGTGGAATTGGTATTGTATGTCCATGAATTCTTCCTTTCTCAGCACGTGTTCCTCACTAGAAAAAAAATGCTGTTACCTTTAAGCTTTGTCAAAATTTACATTAAAATACTTGTATGAGGACTGTGACGTTATGTTTTAAAAAAAAGGTGTTAAGTCACAAAATGCGGTAATAAATATTTCATTTTTGATTTTTTGTTAGGCCTTTGTGTTTTTAATCATGATTAGGAGGGAAGGCATTTCCTGGGGGAAAGAGGCCTAAACTTGTTTTATTACCAACAATAATCCAGGCAAATCACGCATAGGAACGATCATAGAATAAGCAGAAAAATCAGTTTTTTGCATCAGTTAAGGTAACAGATGTTTTTACATGATTTCACCTAATTAGATAAAAATTAATATTTATTTTAGAGCTAAAGCAATGCAATAAGGACAGTGCATTATTTATTTCTTTAAATTTCAGTCACACAATAGTCCTGCAACTTTTAAAGGTACAAACTTATTTTTGGTGTCGAGTTTGACTATGATAACAAATTTAAGGTCAATGCCCACCCCCAATATTCAGAGTGGATTAACAACAGATTAACCCATGCTGTTTTACTTAACAGCAGCTAGGAATGTAAACTATACTAAATTTTTTAAAATTCAAATGCAAACAAAAATATCTTAAAATAATGTATTAGTCATAGGCTTAAAATAGTCATATGATTTCATAGATATATAAATTCAGCACCATGGTACTTAAATGCAACCCATTTCTGCCAGTGGGCACTAGATAGTGGGGAATATTTGGAATCAGATTCTAGAAAGGTCCAAACCATCCCCTTCTTTTATAGTCTCAGAAATTAGGGGGGAAAGTTATGCTACAGAGACAGAAATTGTGTATTCAAATTATGAACGTATTCTGCCTAACCCAATTGTTTAATTTGATTGGGCAAAGTGATTTAAAGCAAAATTATTGGGAAGGCAGAGAGGACAGAAGGAAGGATGAAGTATTCTCTCTTAACTGATGGTAAGTGAAGTTCTGTTTCTTTAAAGCTGTCTCACACATGTGGAACACAAGAGTAAGCCTTTGGTTTTTACCCACACATACACACTGAGTATGAGAGTGTGTATGAGAGCATTACAATGCAAAAAGAACATACAAAGAGCAACCAAGTGCACACTGGACATGGATTGTATGTGCCTTCAGTGTAACTTGTGAACAGGACTACAGACATATAAACAGGCTTCATCCAGATTATTTTTAGTGGATAGATGACATTACTTGCATAGACCTAAGGTTATTCAATCGCAAACACACTTTCAACTCAGTTACAAATTCTGGTTTATAATGGTTAGGATTCCTTTCTGAGGAAAGCAGCTTGCTCCAGTCACAGATTAAACATACTTGCCAAGACTGAATGGCTATTGGCAGAGGTATGACCAGAGCAAGATTAGCTTTCATTGCCAATTGTAATGAAATTATTGTAAAGGGAAATAATTGTGTGACATCTCACTGAAATCAATGGCCAAAAATCCATTGCATGTAATGGTGCAGGTCTGCACTTTGTATTTTGTAAAGAACTAATAAATTGTATTGAATATTTGCACACACACAGAGCTTGGCTAAACTTTTGCTTACATTTTTCACGTGTTAAAAGATTCTGATAATTGAACATAATGTTTAAATAATAGATTGATAAGCAACTGAATTGATTTGTGCTGCAACAGTAAGGGAATAACAGTAGAAATGTATGTGGAGTTATATTTGTCAAATGGAATATTGTTTGTGCTGCATAGTTTGAGAAAGAAAGATGAATTCATCATTTGGTTTTCATTTTAATCCTGATTTAATCTTTCAGGTCTCCTGATCCCATGACAAAACTCCCAGGTATTTTTGTGAGACCAAATCTCAGGACATGGATGGAGTCAGAAAAAATTTTTCCCCTCTCCCCAATGTGTAAAACAAAACAAAATTGTCCTGTTTTCTGCCCATTTTTCTGACCCTTGATAAAACATATTGAGAGGAAAGAAGGAAGATGAGGTACCTATTTATGTCAGGAACGAAGTGTTTGCCTTGTGATGGTTTCCTGTCTGTCTGCCATAACCTGCTTCAGCTACATTGTAGAAAACCTAGCTGTACTATAATGCGAGGAGATTGCTTCAATCTGAGGTTTACTATTTAGCATGGAAAGTTCCGATTTGGGTGTATTTAAGAAATGCTCAGCTGTCAAAAGTGAAAGAAAACGGGAACAGTGTTTTGACAGCAACATTGTGTTAAAGGAAATACTGTAGTCTGACTAAAATTGCTTATGTTCTGGGAGACGAAGGGTAATAGAAAAACACCTCTTGTTTATAGATAGAGGGGATACATCTTCCCCTATTTCCATTTCTCTGAAGTAGAGGGAGAATCTGTCTCCTGCCCAATGAAAAATGGTGGGGAGAGATGGTTGATTCTGCAGGACCAGAAAGTGGGGTGAGGGAGGGTGGCAGAGGCTGAACCCTTTGGTAGTCCTTTGCCAGTTTCTCAGTGTAGGAAGACAAAGAGGGCCACACTTCTCTGCCTGGTGGTCACTGGAAATAATCAAACTGACCTAACAGACACTGGGGAGCCACTTCAGAACTGACCGGTAAGTGTGGCCTGTTTCTCTGCATCTCCATCTTCTCCCGCTGTGCCACAAGGGCCCTTGCCTGGACAGAAGCCCTCACCAAAGATGACAGCAGAGATGACTTTTCAGTGGCCATCCAGCGCATCAGTCTCGGAAGGAACTTTGGCAGTGTCTTGAGGCCAAAGGCAAAGCATGACTCAGAGGGAAAGTCCCAGTGGGAGGCCAGAGAGCCCTGGTGGAGAGGACACAGATTCTGCGCCTCTCAGCCAGCCCCAGGAAAGCGGCTGGATCTCTGAGAGGAACAAGATCTTGCAGGGCTGAGCTCTGCCGGCGGGCTTTCCGCAGTAGCAGCGCAGGGACTCACAAGGCCATTTTCTCTGAACTGATGCCCCTGGGCCGCCTGCAGAGGGGACTTTTCTTGGAGCGGTGTCAAGTGGAGCAGAAGACTCCAGCAGGCTCGTTTTCGCAGTCAGCATTTGGGAGGCGAGCCCTTCACGACCCTCTGCTGATGGATGAGCCAGCCTGGGCCTCCCGTCTGTGGCTCCGGCTGCGGCTCCGGGAAAAGGGGGGGGGGGCTGCGAACAAACTTCACCACCCTGAGCCGTCCTAGCCCCCGGCCTGGTAGGAAGGAAGCAATTACCCTGCGCCGCACTCTCAGGGCGGCCAGGGGTTTCCTTCACCACCACCACCACCCCCCACACACACACTGTTTTTGTCTCTGAAACTTAAGGACATGAGTGCCAGAGCAAGCAAGAAGGCCAGCGTGTGCGTGTGCGCATCCGTCCCGGTGGAGGTGATCCTAACGGCGAGGACGCAGCACTTTCGCAGGGCCGGAGGGGAGCCGCGGCGGCGCAGCTGAGCAGGACGCCTCTCCCACCCAGCTGCGGTTCGCGTTGTGCGCAAGGACGGCCAGCCGGCGAGCGCCTCATTGAACTTCTCGCGGACAAAGCCGTCCAGGCATGGGGTTCCCCTCCGAGCTCCCCGGCCCAAGGCCCCTGGCAGAAGGAGGGCGAGGGGCGACTCCCCAGCGCTGACTCTGGGCGGGCGGGCGGGGGGGGGGTGCTGATCTTTTTTTTCCCCCTCTGCATTAGGCGGCGGCGGCGGCAGGAGGAGCAACATCAGGCGCCGCCGCCGCGTTGGAGGCGCTCAAGGTGTTTCTATGGCTACCCCGTGCATGTGGGAGGGTCAGCTGTGGGGGTGCCCAAGAGAGAAAGGCGCTCTCGGGCGATCATTTATCACTGTCACCCGCATAATGATTCTCGCTGCAGCCTTCTATTGATGAGGATAATTACATTAGCGCAGAGTGACTGATCAATGAAAACCCAGCAAACAAAAACTTCTTTGCCCTCGCTTATAACACAAAAAGAGTGGGCGAGAAAGAGAGATACAAAAATCCGATGGCCAGGGGGGCGGTGGCGGGAGAGAGAATCCCACTCTTTCCCATCCCCACTCCTCGCGGCTGAATTTCTCTGTCTCTTGCCCCCCCTTCCAGGTTATACCAATCCTACGACCTTTTTTGTGTGTGTGTGTGTGTGTTGTTGCAATTGTTGCGGAAAGTGGGCATGCGGTGCTCCCCCTTGCGCCAAGTCCGTCTTGCTTCCCTTGTGAGGCCAGCGCTTAAAGTTTGGGGTGTCCACCCCCACCCCCCGGAAAAGAAGCCAGGGGGGTGCATGTCACCGCCGTTGCTTGCTTGCTCGTTTGGGTTTGGTTTTGAATCACTTGCCAGGAGAACGCTGTGACTTTCTGCCATATCTTCTACTGAGGTCCAGTTGGGAGTTGGCAGAGGCATTCGGGTTCAGCGGTTGGGTGGCTGGGCGGGGAGGATGAAGGAGAAGATAATCGATCTTTCTTTCCCTGGACTCAAATCGGAATGCGTGGTTGGTTGGTTTCCCTCAAAAAGCAAAAAAAGGAACCTATGGCCTGTTAAAGAAATGCTCTGCTCATGCTTCTTTTGCAGCTTGGACGGCCGGCCACCTGGAAGGAAGCGCTGCTGCGCCTATCTGGTCCCTTTGAAAAACCAGCGAAGCTCCAGGGCCTGCAGGGGGGCAGGGAGAGGGGGCAAGCAAAGGGGGCAAGCCGCTCTCCTCCACGTTCCCAGGGGGCAGCAGAAAGGTTAGTCGGATGGATGGAGGCTCTGGCGGCAAAAGCCCCCGAGTTTCCTGCTGCGCCGGTTGCCAGGGCGGGAGCAGCAGGGGTTGGGGGCTACTAGCTGTGCCTGGTGTGTGGCTGAAAGGGAGCAAAGGACTGGGGGCAACTGACGGCCAGTGCTGAGACTCTTCCAGTTGCGCCGGAGGAAAGGGCCGGCCGGTGGCCCAGAGGGTTCCCAGCAGGCCTCCTTGCCTTTGCCAAGCTGTGAGGTTGCCTGCAACTGTAAAGCAGTGGCGTTTCAGGATCAAGCCGGAAGAAGGCTAGCCACGGCTCTGGCCAGGACCGGCTGGCCTGCAGTTTTGCTACTTTATACTGGATAAACCTGGGCAGGGGCGGGGGCAGCACTCCCTGGACCTTTCTTAGAAGGGGAAAAGTGGCCTATGGCCTGGAATCACTTTCCCCGCCTGTGTTTATTGCCGTGTCTCCTGTCGGTTTTCACTTGTGAGCGACAGTGCTGTGCATGGCACAGTGACAGGGAAGTTAACTATGCAGACTTCTTTTTGGAAAGGAGGGAGGAGTAGTAAAAGGGCCCCTTGCTCCGGCCTACTTTCAGCTAATGAAGCCCCCCCCCCAATCCCTTCCAAGTACATTTATTTTGGTGCTCCCAGACTGGACAAGGCCTCCCCCATCCTCCTGGCATCTCTTTCTTCTCCCGTTCTCCTAAGCGCCCTCCATTACACCCGGGCCGCCCGATCCTTTGGCATGCTCGTGCGGGAACAAGGCCCAGTGAGATCTCCTCCAGAGAAAGCAGGGGCAGCTGCAAGATCTCTGTCCCTTCGGATTTGTCTCGGAAACCCCAGCTGTTTGTTGTGTTAACTCCCCAGAGGAAGAAAGAAGAAATGGGGGTGGGTGTCTCTCTGTGTTAAGGGCGAGAGGAGAACAAAGCCTCCCCAAACAGGTTTCCAACTGGAACTTGCTTTGCCTTCAAGTGCCATCCTAAGAGTTTTCCTGTTCAGTCCTTGATCAGAGAGGGGGGCGCAGGGGTGGGTAGCGGGGGTCTGCCCCCCCCTGCCTTTCCCTGCAGGTCTGGTTCCCTTGCGCAGAAACATTTTCAAGTCTATGAGCCTTGAATGGACAAATACTTGCTATCAATATGGGACATGGACCAGTGGCAAAAAAGCTTGAATGGGATCTC
The DNA here is from genome assembly GCF_049243985.1 of Paroedura picta. Lineage (NCBI taxonomy): Eukaryota > Metazoa > Chordata > Lepidosauria > Squamata > Gekkonidae > Paroedura > Paroedura picta. Next base: position 137,365,820 of record NC_135370.1, read on the forward strand.
TGCTGAGGCGTTGGGAGAAACTAACGATGTGCCGCCGTCTTGCCTTACTGGGGCGAGAGCGAGCGAGAGAGAGAGACCCTTTCTGATTAATAACTAGCAGGGTAATGTTGAGGGCTTTTTCTGCCCGATTGCCTTTTTGAATTAGAGCCGATTTCTTCACACTTCAGTAGGGCCTGTCTCCTTTAAAATGACTGACAGATTTCTCTCTCCTTTCTCTCCCACCCTCCCTTTCTCTTTCCCTGAGACTTAATGATGTAAATTTTCTAATTAGTTAAATCACGTTGCATAAAGGCCTTAATATTTACTGGGCAAAGAAGTGATAATAATTCCTGGACCAGTGTCTCCAAATAGCCGAAGAAATAGCATTAGACTTTTATATTGGGGGGGTGGGGAGCAATAAATAAGGGCTGGATTGGTGAGGATGGAAGGGGCTGTGTGTGTATGTGAAAATATTCGTTAAAATTAAGCAAAAAAAAAATCCACCCCTTAAGCCTGGTGCTTTTCTCCCCCTCCAGTTACAAAAAAGCTCTCACTTTATTTTTCAATCAGCTAAGATTTAATTAGGAGCCCCCAGGCCGGACGATCTGATATTTTCTCATTAGTTTCCCATCAGTAATCTTGAGTGTTAGATTGGCTTAAAGGTTGTCAACATTTGACCAATTTTACTTAAGGAAAAGAAATCGCCTGCTATAGCTCCGGGACCTTAGATCTGAAAATAAATCCTGCTTGGATCAGCGGAACTAACAGGCGAAAAAAATGTTGACAATTTATCGTTGGATTTAATAAGTTGCATCATGTAGAGCATACAGAGAAAGAGCGAGGAGGACGCAGAGCCAATGAGCGCCGGCAGAGGAGACAGGAGCCGTAGCGGATGGGCCTTTTGGTGCCTACCCGCACCTTTTCGCCAACTGGTGCGAGGAACACCCTGCGGAGGCAGGTTTGGTTACAACAACTGTAACCTTAGCAGGGCTGGGAGGCTGCGACGCTTCCCTCCAACCCTCCCCCCCCCCCCCCGCAGCGGAAGCATTTGCATTCGGATCTGCCTCTCTAGACGCAACGTCAGAGCGTCCCCTGCTGGGTGAACGACCAGAAAGTCGCCGCCACTGCAAAACACGCCCAAACGCTGGACACCCGCGTCCCCCGCGCGCGCCTGCAGGCTGTGGCAGGTCAAGGACCCAAGCAAACTCTTGACTGCCTCACTGACGGGCCAGTGCTTGTCTGAATGCGAAGACCCATTTAAACAAAAACCAAAAATAGGATTTTTTTTTCTAAAAACAAACTTTGTCCTTACAGGAGTCGGACCTCCTGGACAGAGAGTGACAAAATAAAACGATCTGCTTCTGTCCGGTCCTGCTTGTGACGAGCGATAGTCTCTCGGACAAACAAGCAGGTAAGGGGGCGGCCGCTGACCCACGAACATTATGGGCGTTTCTGGTCACCGGGGAGGAAGTCTGACCGAAATCTGCTTCTGAGAAGGTCTCCCCTCGTGAAGTAGGTTTCTGAAAGGAGAAGAGGCGCTAAAAGAAAAAGCGAAAGCCCTCTGTATCAACTCACGCACGCACACATTTACACATGTATTCACAGTCCTTCTCTTGCAAAAAGCCTCAAATTGCCCTCTGTAAGAGTCAAGAAGTATGTTGGCTATGTTTCCTAGTGTGGATGAACAATTGCAGTTCAGAGACATGCCTCAAAACTAAGAGCACTGATGGGTGCCGATCAGGCCGCGCGAACTGCAAAAGGGATCTCGGCTGCCATCGACAGAGTGCAAAGAGCTGGCCGGAAGGCGGGACTCTCAGGGCCAGGTCGCTCTCCCGTCGGGGGAACGATCAGGGGCCGGGGCACTTTACTCAGCCCTGGTTTCCCCCTTCGCATCGCATTTGCTCAGTGGGGAATTGGAACCAAACCCCCGGGCTCTCTTTTGGACAAGTGCGTCGAAGGATAAAGGTGCTAGTCCCACTGATCGGGGCGGGAGCATCCTGCAGTAACGATCCATGCATTGCTCCAAGAAAACAAAACCAAACCACTTGGTTTGAAGGAAACCGAACGGGGAAGTCAACTGCCAACGGAGATCTAGTTAGATTCAGGTGGGTCGCCGTGTCGATCGAGTGCAACCATGAAATGCTTTGTTATTAGTCGTTTTACTCCTGGCAAATGCGAGGGTGGATGCCTTCTTTAAGCCTGGGGGTCTTCGGCTGCCCTCCCAAATGCCAGCGTGAGTCTGAGATGCAGACAGTGTGCCTTCCGACCGAGTCAGACATTGCACACACACACCACACACATGCACTGGGGCCAAGGATGCGGTTTGTCCCCCTTCCTGGAGGTGCTGCCGCCCAGAGGTGGCCCACGTTGAGAAGCCAGAGACAGGTCGGGCGAGCGGAAGACTTTTAACGGCTCACATAAAGGTGTAAATCACTTGGGTTTCAAGAGGCAGCCGGGGGCCGGAATAGACTCTGGCACAGTTAACTGTTTATAGGTGAAAAGGGGTTATTTTGTCTGCTTTCGGAGGAGACCTGGGAACTTGCTTCGATTTCAGGAAAGCCAGACGCAACAAAGCGCCAGAAGACGACTTGGCCTTTGGAGGCGGCGGCGGCAGCGGCGGGGGGGGGGGGGGGGGGAGAAGAAGGACAGGAGGCTGCTTCTTTTATTTGTCTTCCCCAGAATATATATGGGAGGAGCGGGGAAATTTATCTGAGCCACAAAGAACAATATCATTCCTCCCCCCCCCCACCCCCACACACACTTTGAAACAAAGGCATCATTTCCATTGCAAATTCTCCCTCCGCCAGAGAGAGAGCGAGAGCAAACAACAATATTTATGAGAAGGCGCTCATAAAATTAATGTACCTTACTTTTAAAAAATCAAATGCTCAATACCAGGCGCTGCGGCGCGGCTTGGGGGGGAGGCGGGGAAATGAGACTTCCTTGACAGCCTTGTCGACATCTTAAGTAAATGATCCCCGGGACAGTCTTAGGAGAGAAGCTCCACTCCTGCCTACCCCCTCCCTGCATTAATCTTAAACCAGTGGAAGGTTATGTTGGCAAGAAGGGATTTCAGGACCGTGATCCCCTCTCTCAAATGTAGGGGGGATCGAAGCAGAAAAAGGGAAAGAGAACAATCCAGGGAGAAAACAATTGAGGCGACCTCCCGTTGCCACCCCGGTGCTAAAATAGATGGAGGAGGCGGCCTGCCTCATGGCTGGCTGGCATCTGGGTGGGCGCTGGGCAAATCAAGCGCAGTGACACCGGGCAAGGAGGCAGTCAATAAAAGGTAACTTTCCAAAGACAGGGGGTCAGCGGGAGGGATTCCCTCCACAATTCAACCAGGAAATGAAAGAGTCTTGTTTGAGGGGGGGGGGGAATTACCTGCATTTGGAGGGTTTTGTTTTGTTTTGCTTGGCCTTTTGCTTGGTTTGCTTGCTTGTTTTACAAGAGACTTTTTTCCTTTGGCATGTTTGTTTTCTTGCACTAAAATAATTTCTTTGCAGCACCTTAAAAAGAAAACAAACAAACGCTGTCTTCTTTTGCATTCATTTGTGCAATTAAAAAAAGAAGTCTGACAGCATTTGCCAGGATCACGAGAGCCACTACAAGAAAATTCTCTTTCATAAGAAATCTGTATCTGTTAACTGATTTTCCTCCTACCCAAGTGAATTTTTCTTAATTCATTTTGAGAAAATCGGAACGGATTGCGCTGAACTGAAGCGAATTTCTGGCTTTAGCACTGTTTCATTGGGATCCAGAATTCGGTAGCCACTTATGGGGAAGAAGCCGTGCAAGCCATTTCCCGGTAAACACGCACAGGATCAGACTTCCACAGTGCGTTCACGGCCCACTCCTTCCCTTTGTTGACTGGGAAGTATGTGGATGCCCTTTTCCTGTGACTGACTGGCATAAGAAGAAAGGCACTTTGAATGGCGGCCCACCGGCTTCAAGGCAAAGATTTGGAAGCTCTAGGTTTTTGCACCTCACAAAGCAGGCTCAGGTACCACGGGGAGAGGCCAGCCTTTCCTTCCTTTGTTTTGGGGCTGGAGCGCTCAGTTGTTGCCCTCTTTAGCCTCTATGCCAAATTCAGACTCTTTTTGCTGCCCCAAACTTTCCTGCCAGGGGATTGGAACAAGAGAGCAGGCGCTGACCTCTGACAGAGGCCAGGCAGGAGCTGGAAGGAAGCGAGTCTTCCCCCAAGGGGGGGGGGTAGGGAGAAGGAAGGCTGGGGAAGGAGAAGAAACCCTTGCAGGGGCAGGGGGATTTTTAGGCGCACACACGCTGGCGACCAAGAAGCAGCAAAAGAAACGCAAGGGACTGACCTCGGAAGGCAGGGCAGGCTGACACATGGCCAGGCCCAGCTGACCCAAGCCCCGCTGCCATCAGCCCAGGAGCCCCCCCTTCCTGGTGATTCCAGGTCACCCCCACTCTGGCCACAGAGCTGCCTGGAGGGGGGAGGTCCTCTGGGTCCTTCCTTGCCTTGACCTGCTTAGGGATGCTCATGGGTGGCTGGAAAGGAAAGTGCAGTGTAGGTGGGGCGGGAGTGCTTTCCGGTCCCCAAGGGCATCTCCGGACACCAGCCGCTGGCCGTGGACTTCAAGGAAGTTCTCCTCCAGTCATCCCTGATGCGCTTGAGCGGGCTCAGCCGAGGGATGCGCCAGAGACCTGCGGGGTGCCTAAGCTCAGCCCGGGCAAGCCTTGCTGCCTCTGGTCCCTGGCTAGCCAGGTGTACAAACTGGCTTCTTGGTGTGGGCAGATTTCAGCTGTTTGACAGCTAAACCAAAGAATGCTCCAGAAGCCGATTTCAGCACTTTCCAATCAGCCGGGTTTCCGTTTCCAATGCGTGGTTTTGAAAGCTCTCCCAAGTTTCTGCGTCTTTCTGTCAGCTCGAAGCCTAGTACTTCCTTGGTTGGACTAAATAATTCCCTTGCCTTGTTTTTGCGTGGAATCACACACACACACACACACACACACATACACACACCCCTCAGGTACGTGGGGAAAAATTTTTTTTTTAAGAGCAAGAAAGAAAATGTGGAGCGCCAGAGGGGAAAGTGCCTTTATCTGGCAACGTGGCAACTTTATTCCCCCAAGAAATAAGCCGCGGCTGGGGGTCAAGTTGCGCTGCTGAAGAACAGGCAAGTGGCCGGTTTTGTGGCTCTAACCCCGGCCGCTAAACAGAGCTGCGATCCGTGCGCACCACTCGGCATAGGATCGGGTTGCACGTTGCCTTGAACACTGGATACAATGCTTTCTAAAAAAAACAATTAAGTGGAACTGAGCTACGCATTCATGCCAGAACTAGCGGTCTCAGATCTAAAACGATTAATTTCGTTTTCCCTTGTAAAGGACTGCCTTGCGCCCATCACAGGCGCAGACGTGCGTCTCAGGTAAGCTGTTACGCCTAACCATTTGTAAATGGAACAACACAACCCACACACACACACAGGGGCAAGCTTCTGACGTCAGAGGGCCACATTTTTATCTTGTCAAAGGGAGAAAGAGAAAGGCTTAAAGAGACAGAGCGCAAAGACTCTTCCTGCTGCTACACGCCTCTACTTGAAAAACCTTGGGGCGTTGCGAGTCCAACCAGGGGCGGCTTCTCATGCCCCCCTCCTCCCACCTCCAGGGCTCTGCTCATCACAAACCTCCACTTGGGGGTGGGAGGCAGGGCTTCAGGCGAGCGGCTTCCCAGCGCCGGGGCCAGGACAAATGTCTGGGGAGGTCAATCGGCACATTGCTAAAAACTCTGCCGTGCGCCCAGAAAATCGGGGGAGCGTGTGTGCTCGACGTGGCGGCTGACGTCGGATTTGATCTGGCGCAATACCCTTTTCTCTCCAGTGCAACTCGAGTGCCTGGCCGGCGCTTGGCCGAGAAGGGGAGGCTCTGTCCGGGCTCAAGCCGCCGCCAGATGTGGGCCATGCCCGGCGCGGCCTCACCGAGCGCCTCCCCGAGCGCCGCCTCTCCTTAGGTGCCCCTATGCAGGCACTCGAGGCCGCCTCGCCTCGCCCCGCAGCAAAGCCATCCGCCAGATCCCCTCCGCGGGCGAGGGAGCCGCTTGGAAGAAGCCCCTGCCTGAACCCCCCGCCCCGTGGCTCTGGCCAGGACTCCTCAGGGCCGGGAGGCGCCGCGGAGTGGTCGGCGAGGGAACGAGGAGAGAGGACCGGGCGGCGAACCTGGTTGCCTCGCAGCACTCGCCCTCAGTCAAGCGCCTCCCGCCCACTCTCCCCTGGCGTGCCTGGGAAAGCAGCCGGCCCTCGAGCCCCGCGTGACCCAGCCAGGTAGGGCAGGCAGCAAGCGGCGCGGGCCCGAGGCCACGCGGCCCTGCCCTGGAGACGTCACGCGGGGCAGGCGCCTGGTTCGTGAGCCGCGGGGCTAGGGGGATGCGATGCCTCAGAAGGGGGAAGCCCCACCCCCCTGGCCTTTCCAGTTAGGGCCCAGCTGCGAAGGGGTTCTGGGCCAGCCGCTCTCAGCCTCGCCTAGCCTCGGAGGACCGCCTGGGGAGCCCCAGAATCGGTTAGAGTCTCCCAGCCCCGGTATCCGGTGGGGGTTTCTTTTTTGGGGGGGATGTGGAGACTCTCCTTCGAGCTGCCCCCTTTGAGCTGGCCTGAGGTCTCCAGACCCGGCTGCCCGGCGTCTGTTCTGGGGCACTCGTGGAAGTCCGCGTCCCGATAGTTCTCCAGGTAGAGCCCGATCGTGTTCGTCAGGTACAGCTACCCCCAGCCAGAAGCTCCCCCGGAAGCACGGAAGAGTTCGCTTAATACGCCCCCCCCCCGTCCAACTCTCAGAGGTCGGAGCCTGGCAAGAGACCCTCCAGCCCCGCCTTGCAGGAGAGAAAGTGCGGTCAGCCGGGAAGGCGGACACAGCCTCGGTCTTCCGCACCCAGTAGGTCGGGTCTGGTCCAGACCAGATGCGGGGAGAGCCCCTCCAACTGTTAGACCCGCGCGGAGTCGTCAGAGAGGCTGAGACTAACCTTGAGCGCCCCTCTAAGCGGAGCGCCGACTTCAGGGCTCTCACTGCGCAGAGTTGCTGGTGCTTGGCGGGCTGCCAGAGGGCGCGGGGCGGGGGGGGGGTACCTCTTATGGACTTGGCCAGCCCCACAGCCGCTGCATCTCTAGACTGGGCGAAGGCTGCCCTTTTTGGCAGCAGGGTATGGGCAACGGCGCCATTTACCTGATATGTCTGCTGACTGACTGCTTGAACCCTCAGGGGATAATAAATGCATTTTTAAAAAAACCCCGTTTTCATGATGATTTAAATCATTTGGGGAATCACCGGGGTGGGGGAGAAACCCTCCAGGCAAAACAATTTTCATGTCCACCTGAGATTTAACTGCTAAACATTTTAATTTCTTGGCCCATGGGGCATTTTGGAGTAACAGTTGCTAGAACTGGCACAGGCAGCCTTCAGCCAGAATTCTGATGCCCATATTTTAAAAATGTTTATGTAGGCAGAAATCTCTCTATATTGGGTGAGACTTCCTTTTAAGTGTGGTGAAGACTGCAGTCTTGGTATGCAGCCCTTTTAGTGTTATTGCACAGTTATAGAATGTTGGGGTTTGGGGGTACTTTTTGGGGATGCTGATTTGTTTTATTTTTGTGTTTGGATAATACAAAGGTGTAGCCACTCCCCTTTGAATGCACTTCTATAGTTATCTCTTGCTTACCAAGCTATGCCATGCATACCAAGTATGGCTTCAGGATGTGAAAAGCTTCACTTGCAGTTATCTGCTTCCTAGAGCCAGTTAGCGACTTATGGTATAAAAGCCTTAAGCAATAAAATACCTGTTTTATAATTTGGCATTTGAGGTGGTGAAAAGGAGTGATTTTACTCCAAGGGCACCCAGCAGAGATGACAGGTTTGAGTTTCTGAATTCGCCAGGCTCTTTCAGAGACTTTTACTAAAAAAAAAATTCAGTTTATTTTGAAGTCCTAAATATGGAACAAGTTCTATTAAATTAGTGGAACATGAAGATATATAGGTTTATGGTATACATTGCAATAGGACTTGGGTGTACAAAAATTCATGTAGCATTGAGGCCCATATATGTAGGAAGTATTTTAAAACAGAAAAATATGTGGGAAAGGTGCTGTGTCCCTCCCCACACACCTGTTTTTCTCCCCACGAGTGTGTGTTGCTTGAATCTTAATTTACCTTCATTGGTGGTCCAAGCACTGGAAAAGCTGTAGGTTGATTATATCTGTAGCTCGATGATCACAATTCAAATGATTTTCAAAATGAAAATATATAAATTGCACTGTGGTATAATAGTATTGCACAGATAGTGACAAACAGCAACAAAACAGAAAAAAAACCTTGTCAGTTTGATTGCTGTATTATTTTATTGCTTGATGCACACTTACCTTTGTTAGTATTCTTGAGCATTTTACAGAAAGTGTAAATATTTTCTAAATGAATTTCCCCAAATCCAGTCACTTTTGACTCCTCATGAGTCCAGAAAGCAATTGCCATTGACTTCACATTACAGTTTATTACAAGGAAAAATATTTCACTGCAAAATATCAGCAAGCTATCCAAGTTAAAAAGGTATGTATATAAATCAAATTATTACTATTACTATTACTATTACTATTACTATTATTTCGATTTATTTCCCACCACTCCCAAATGGCTCGTGGCGGGTTACAGTGTCTTAAAAACCCCATTAAAACTCCCATTAAAAGACTTTAAAATGTCACAACATGGCGGCACAATAATAAGATCCCCTTCCTACCCCCATTCCTAAAAAAGGGGGGGTGGAGGAGAAGGAGGTCAACGATGTTCAAGAAGAAGCCCGGGGGAGATCCAAATTGATCACCATCTGTCATGTTATACAAATAAAAACCACAACAACTGAAGTTTCATGTAACATTATAATGTTAAGGATAAAACAAATGACCAGTAAGAGTTTCTAATTTGAGAACTTCACTTTGAGAGTCTTGGGATCTCTCTTCTTCCCAAAGCAGCTCTGGGTATGAATCCAGTTTTCACCTAGGACAGCCAAGGAGAAGCTCAAAAAGATTTTAAAATGGAGGGATATGTAACTGGTGACCAGGATAATTCATATGGTATTCCCCATTACCATGTGAAAGTTGGACAACAAAGAAAGCTTTTCACTGCCGAAGGAGGGTCAAGGTGGCTTCCCTTCCCTTCCTCTCCCCATAAGAGACACCCTGTGAGGTAGGTGAGGCTGAGAGAACTCTGAGAGAGACTGCTCTGTGAGAAGAGCTTTTAACAGTTTGTGAGGAGCCCAAGGTCACCCTGCTGGCTGCATCTGGAGAAGGAGCAGCAAATCAAACCTGGCTTACCAGATAGAAGCCGTTGCTCTCAACCACTATGCCAAACTGGATCTCCAAGCTGGAAGAAAATTCTCATTTGAAATATAGTGTCAGAGGGCTGTTTTATGGATATTATGAACTATTTAAAAAAAGACAAAAGAATGGATCCTAGATCAAATTGAGCCTGAACTCTCCCTGGAAGCTAAAAACATGAAACTAAGACTTATGAGAAGACAAGAGTCACTGTATGAGATAGTCATGCTAGGAAAATTTGAAGGCAGCAGGGAAAGAGGAAGAGGTAACATGAGATGGATTGATTCAATGAAGGAAGCTTCTGTTTGTTAAGGTTGTTAACAATCAGATATTTGGGATATCATTAATTCATAGGGTTACCATAAGTAAGAAATTACTTGATGGCACTTAGCATACATACGTGTTACCTATTCCCCTGCAAATGTGCAGGTGGCAACTTTGGGTGGTGTGCTTCTGTTCTGGCTCCTCAGGGACTGTTTCTGCATTAGCAATATCATTTGGATTTGCATTTTTATAGGGCCAACTTTTCTAAGGTGACCAGATTTTAACATTGGTAAAGCATTGACTGGGGGAGGGAGGGGGGTTCTTGATTAAAAATTTGGTCTATATGGAGCAACAAAAATTTTCATAGAACACAAAAATAGTATTGTTATATATATATATATATATATATATATATATATATATATATATATATATATATATTAATTTCAACATATGTACAGTTTGCCAGGTACCCCCAGATGTCCCTCCAAAAGTGGGACAATCTGGTCACCTTAAACTTTTCTGTCCACCTTTCTGAATTGCTGTCTTACTTAGCATGCTTTTCAGAAATTCCCAGTTACAGCAGTGACTAGCCCGGCATGCTTCCACCTTTGCCAGATGAAGCTATTAGCATCCTACCTGACCCATGAAGAACCTAACCACAGTCAATTCTAGATTAGACTACTAAAACTTACTCTACAAGGGCCTACCCCTGATCTTGACCTGGAAACTGCAGCTGGTACAAAATGCAGCTGTGGGTCATAAGTAGGACACCGTGGAGGACACATATTCAACCAGCCCTCCAGCAGCTGCATTGGTTGCTGGTTGAATTCTGGATCAAATTTAAGGTGTTGTTTTAACCTTTAAGGCCTTGCGCAGTCTGGACCCTGCATATCTAAGGGATAGCCTCTCCCAATATGGCCACCATTTTCAGATTGAGAAATCCCTGGAGATTTGGGGATGCAGCTTAAGAAAGTTGGAGCTTGAGGAAGGAAAGGAGCTGAAAAGTGATGTGATGCCATAGATTCTGCATTCCCAAACTGCCATGGCCAGGTTCTGAATTTCATGGCATCTGTGGTACCCATAAGCCTATTGATTATTGACCCCACACATTTAGTAGGGCACACAGGGCACACACTGGATTCGGTCTATTTTACTGCTGGGGGGGGGGTGCTCTGGAGGTGGAGGAGTTAAAGCATATTCCCCTGTCATGGTCAAGTGTTACCTGATAAAGTTCAGATTTAGTGTTGCTTCTTTCCTCTGCTGGACTCATTAAGATACTCTGCCCTAGGTGCCTGATGGAAGTTGATGGATTTGTTTTCAGTTTTCAGTGCTTGAGTGTTTTCCCACCTCAGTTGCTGACAATTCTGTTGAGGCTCAGACCTCTCTCTGGGACCAGGATATGGCCCGGGCTGTTAACACGTTTGCCTTAAGAGCCTAGTGATCTCCCTACTTCACTGGAGAGCTGATGTTGATGAAATGGGAGAGATGACAACTAGAGTACCACTGGCAGAAAACTGTCACTGATTACATGGCATAGAACCCATATCAGAGCCTATTCTGTGGTAGCAATGATTGTGAAAAGACAAGATTTCTCCTCCATCATCATGTCTGCATGTAATTGTGCAACTTAGCTGTTTTGTTTGCTTTGGCAACTTTTACATGATAGGCCCAAAGATTTGGATTCGAACCCTATGATAGCCTGTTTCTCACTTACTTTGAAGACAGTATTGCTCAGATCCACCCAGGGCTAGATGTGGCATGGATGCATGTCCAGATAATGTCCCTATGGCATCTGTTTGTCTGATTTATATGGATACTTTTCAGCTTGTGGATCCTGAATATGTGGACAAGATCCTTGGGCAGGTGAGACCTACCACCGTTGTTCTTGACACTTGCCCTTTCTGGCTGATAAAAACTGCCAGAAGGGGATTGGCTGATTGGGTAAGGGTAGTGATAAATGCTTTCCTGAATGTGGGATTTGTCCTGTCTATGCTCAAGGAGACATTGTTTTGGAAATAATATCATGTAATATCATGGCTCTCTCAGCCTCACCTCCTTCACAGGGTGTCTGTTGTAGAGAGAGGAAAGGGAACACAACTGAAAGCCACATTGAGACTCCTTGTAGAGAAAAGCAACATATAAGAGCCAACTCTTCTTCTTCAAACAATTTGGCACAGCTTCCTGAAAAAGGCAATGGAAACAGACTAACACCAAGGATGGCGGGGGTAGAGAGCTCAGTGCTCTCTGATTCGTATTGCCATAGTTTTTACCCAAGGAGGTTGGAATTGGGGTGAGAATGATGTCTGCTTGCACTTATGAAATCCTGAAGCAGGCTTAGACACTATAAGACACTTCAACTGAAAGGTGAGCCTAGCCACTGATATAATTCTGCTGTTCATTCACTGTTGATTAATGCTCTGCATGCTGAAGCAGTTTTCTCTGTGTCCCTTTCAACTTATATTTTATTCCTTCTCAACCATTTAGTATATAGATTAGAAATAAGACAGATGAATTAGATTTTAGATTAATAGAGAAATTTTAGATCCCCTTTGGGGTATATCAGCCATAAGGATAAGTTTTGTTAGATGGATGTAGATGAGTTTTGATTAGATTAGATAATAGATTTTGTCTTTCTCTCTTTGTATGTTTTTTTGTCTGTGCTGTGTTCTGCTATAGCAGAATCAGATACATTTGGGGGGGGAGGCTGCCAACTGTATGAAATGTAGACATGGTAGAGAATTGGCACATGGAAAAAGGCTGCAGGAACATTGCTGGACTTTACTGAGGTGGAATATACTCTCCTCTTTTATAAAACAAGCTTTCAGACAAGTATATCTGTTAAAAGGTCTTTTTCAGGATCGTATCTGTAGAGAAGGACTCTGCAGAGTCAGCATATAAGTATCCCAAATAAATGAAAAAAACAGAAGCTGTGCAGTCACCTAACATTAAAGGTAGCAAAATATTAAAATATGTTTCTTGCTATCCTATATGTTTGTGCCATTTCAAATCTTTATAACCTGCAGAATGCAAAGTAGCATTTCTCAGAAGATATTTTGAATCCAGTCAGATTTTTTTTAAATCTCTTTATAGAAATTATATATTATTTCTTAGTTTTAATAGACCACTTGTTAGGTGTTTTTTATGTGCAGTAATATGGTAAATGCTCAGGGAAAATTCAAATCCTGGCAAGATATTAGAGATGAAGGAATCAAAATTCAATCACTGCTATATTACCACAATAATGTTCAGTAGCACCTTTAAGACCAACAAAGATTTATTCAGGGCATGAGCTTTTGAGTGAAAGCACTCTTCGTTAGACTATGATCTCCTTACATGACAGGGAATATATAGCAAAAATCAATTCTGTTACATCAATAGACTGTGTCACAACCAAATACAGCCAATGATAATCCTTTGTCAAAACTGCCAATTAATTCCCTGGAATTTAGTGTAGTTTACAAAAACACAAGGAGAGACCAAACTGCCTGTCATAGTCTGACGAAGAGTGCTTGCACTCGAAAGCTCACGCCCTAAATAAATCTGTGTTGGTCTTAAAGGTACTATATTACCAATAGGTGTTAAGACTAATGAAGATCATCAACATAAAAGATGGAGCTCTAAGAAAGATGAGTGAGTTCAAGCAACTGATTACAGAACAAAAACATCATATGTTGGGTATATGTCAGTTAGAAACAGAAGAAAAACAAGTGAAAAAAAAGTATGATGAATTGGATGTATAAATTTAAAAGCAAATAAGGGGCATGTTTTATGGGTTTAAAAAATTAAGTTCACAACCAGTTAGGCCTTAAGAGAAAATTGATGTCAATTGTCTTTCAGATGAAATTGAGAAAGTAGATAAAGAAAACTAGAAAGGAAAATTCTGGAAATTTCAATATATAGACAGAATCTTTTACTATATGTGATGGATCTGTTAAAAAGCAAAAAGATATTGGAAGGAAATACATGGACAAATGCATATATATGCAGTTTGGTGTAGTGGTTAGGAGTGCGGACTTCTAATCTGGCATGCCAGGTTCGATTCTGCGCTCCCCCACATGCAACCAGCTGGGTGACCTTGGGCTCGCCACGGCACTGATAAAGCTGTTCTGACCGAGCAGTGATATCAGGGCTCTCTCAGCCTCACCCACCTCACAGGGTGTCTGTTGTGGGGAGAGGAATGGGAAGGCGGCTGTAAGCCGCTTTGAGCCTCCTTCGGGTAGAGAAAAGCGGCATATAAGAACCAACTCTTCTTCTTCTTCTTCATATATATATATATATATATATATATAATTCCCTATGGAAGCTAAGTATATGCTATTAGGAATATTGCCTAAGAAATTATCAAAAGTTATAGAAGACATATTGGGATGTATGGTGATAGTGGCTAGAATGATCTGTGCAGCAAAATGGAAATTAAATGTCTGTCCAAGCTTAGAAGAATAGGAAAATAAACTTGCCAATTATGTAGCTATGCTGAAATTAACAATTTATTTGAAAACATCCATTTTGAAATTTGAGGAGAGATGGAGTGTATGTTATGTAAGCAGGAGACAAGCTTAGAATAAGAAACAATTTAAAAATGTATATAAATGTATTACAATGCACATAAATGTATCATAATATGGAAGCAGAATGAGAGTAAGTTTTTAATATAGAAGTCTAAGGAATATCTTTTATTGTGAGATATATATTTCCTTTTGAACTGGGATATATTGAAAGCTATAGCCTGTCTCTAGAAATGACCAGATATGTAATGTGGAATATATGGTGATAATGAGATTAATAATATAGCTACAGAATAAATCAGTTGTGAAGTTTGAAATGTATGGAGAATGTCTTGGAGATTGTAATGAAGAAGATGTTGGAGCAAATGTTCCCCCGCCCATTTCTATATCCAGTAGTGTGTAATGATTACTCATGTAGATGGTTTGTAGTATGATCCCTGTCTTTTGTATCTCTTTTGTATTATTGTCTTATTTTTTTCAAATAAAATATATTATAAAATAGATCTTATTAAGACTGACCATTACTTTTCAGCCATGAAATACTGGGTCTTACTGAACCACAAAAAGATGGTACTTAGTATTTGCAAACAAATTTATAATGGAGACTGCATATGATTCTTAACAGCCTGGGAGAATGTATATCAGAAAAGGAGTAAAACTTAATATGAAACTAAATAAACGTTTTCTTAGAAATTACTGGTGCTTTCAATATGAAAGGAAGTAAATATTTCACATATGCTACAGGTAGAATAGAAAGGCATTTAAGAAAAATAAATCTACTTTAACTAAATTTCATCAGAAAAGAAAGCTCACTTTTATTGTTGCTTCATTGGGATTTCTCAAATGTTTTTCACAGGAGGGAGAACAATGAGTTGCATTCCTATGTCAAATTACCATATCTTTGAAGTAATATCCAAAAATGCTGCTTGAGAAAAAGTATGCAAGTACAACTTGCAGGTTATGCTACAAATTGTGAATTTGCACACAGTCTCTTGATATCAAGTGACAGTGCTGCAAAATGTGACAGAGAATCTATATAATAGCAAAGTTGACAAAATCTTTGAGTACCTGAATTGGTGACTGGAGTTGTGAATGGGCAAGACAGGTCTTTCTATAAACCTGAAAAGAGCCCCAGGTTTGCAGGAAAAAATCTGAAATCTTAAAAGACACCTTTGGAGGTTTCAAAAAACCCAAATTTGATAAAAGGATAATCTGTAGCTTTAAGCAACAGATTCCCTTAGGCAACCACAAGATTCCATGTTTTGTTTTGTGAGCAAAAGGTAGCAAGGGAGCAGGACCTTTTCCAAGCCTATTTTGGCCTTTGAAGGAGTTAGAGATTGACACTGGGATCTGGGAGACCCATGTTCAAACCCCCATCCTTTTATGAATGCTCACTGGGCAAGTCGTACTCTCTCATCCTAACCTACCTCAAAAGGCTGTTGTGAAGATAAAAATGGAAGGATCATGTAATAATGATGTAAAGTGATTTGAATTCCATTTGTGGAGAAAGGTGGGGTATAAATGAAGTAAATAATACAGATGAAGATGGCTTGGAGAGGGGTGGCCTATAAAGCAAAATATAAATAAATTGGTTGGTGGGTAGGTGGGAATTAGCAAAGGAAACCAAGAACAGTGAGGATATGGGTGCTTGCAGGGGAAGAAAAAGAGGGAATAATCCAGGAAGAGGAAACAGGAGAATCTGAGGTGCTGCTCACATGCCTGTATCAGAATGTATCTAAGCCCAGCCTAGTGGTTTACACTGTACCTAAGTCTTCCCCAGAAGGAGGCTGCCAAGGGGGGAAAGGAGGTACAATTAAAGAACAGGAAGCAAATAAAGGTACGTTGGCTAGTTAGGACTGACAACCACAAGTGACAACCCTATGAAGATAGATTGAGGGACTTGGGAATGTTCAGCCTGGAGAAAAGGAGGTTGAGAGGGGACATGATAGCCCTCTTTGTATTTGAAAGGTTGTCATTTGGAGGAGGGCAGGATGCTGTTCCCATTGGCTGCAGAGGAAAGGACATGCAGTAATGGGTTTCAACTACAAGTACAATGATACAGGCTAGATATCAGGGGAAAAAAATTCACAGTCAGAGTAGTTCAGCAATGGAATAGGCTGCCTAAGGAGGTTGTGAGCTCCCCCTCACTGGCAGTCTTCAAGCAAAGGTTGGATACACACTTTTCTTGGATGCTTTAGGATGCTTTGGGCTGATTCTGCGTTGAGCAGGGGGTTGGACTAGATGTCCTGTATGGCCCTTTCCAACTCTATAATTCTATGATTCTAGGTGGTGGCTGCAGATCTCCCACAATTATAATGGATCTCACTCGCCTGGTATTATAGCTCATTGAAGTCTCTTCCCTTTCCAAACCCTGCCCTCCTCAGGCTCTGCCTTCAAAATCGCCAGGGATTTCAGAACCCAGATCTGACTACCTATGGCAGGTGGGTGGCAATGAGATGGGAACAGAGAGACTACAAGGGTTTTCAGACAAGGGAAAGTCTGAGTAGTGGGGGATAGGAAGAAAATGGTCTCTGCAGCATCTTGTGGGTCCTCTGTATGGTTCTAATGTGGTGAGTTAAATGGTGGTTTTAGTACCTAGACATGAGATACAGGCCATGCAGCAGGCCACAATGTATTTATTCCAATAACTCATACAGTACTTACAATGTTTCCATTTCCATTTAAGAGGCTCCAAGTCCTCATTTGACAAATTTTGCAATGAATGCTAATAAAGGTCTGGGATAGTCATTAAAAATTCTTGCCCTTGATTTACATAACTCTTGTTTTGTCTATGGGCACCTTTTTGGGATGTTGAATGCTAACAAAAAGCTAATTGGATAGGATTGTGAGTTTAAACTTTATTCCTCTTTATTCCTCTGCTACAGTGGCAACTCCTCTTGTGTCTCTAGAATGCCATTTTCAGACTGTAAATGCCTTATTTCCATAGGTAAACAGAATGTTCTCTCCCCCTCCCAGCCATGTAGCTAGTGGACTGTCTCTCTCACCCTCCCTCCCCAGTATGGTAGGCCCTTAATAAAGCTCTCTATTCTCTAATCAGTTCATGGGACTCATGCTGTGTAGCCACTCTTCTAAGAAAAACAACACGAACTATCAGTGTGCAAGGCCTTATGGCAGTCAGTTGGACCCACCTGTGAGGAGGCATTACTTTAAACAGCCACATGGGGATTAAAACTAATCTGACTGAATTAAAGAAATGCATTAACCACTAAATCACAGTTCTGCTTGGTAACTGAATGCTCCCTTAAAACATTCAATCTGCAGGGCACAGGCTTCAATCTCTAAGGGGCATACAGAGGTTTGTTTGTTTCAGGTTCAAAGTGAGTCAAATATTTTCCAGCCAATAAATAGTGTACTAATTAAATGTTTATTTTAAAAGAACCCAATCACTCTAGGTCTGAATAAACAAACATTAAATGCATACACATATCACTGGCATATTCCATATAGCTGCATGTCATTCTTATTCCACTTAAACTGACTTTAAGTAAAAAGATTGCATTTCAAAATGTCTTCTTACTCAGAGCTTTGCCAAAACACAGGGAAAGCAGATTTAATTGAATTCTAAATATGACATCTTCAGGGGCTATAGGGTGTGGCCAATTGTATAGATGCTATTGCATAGGTCAATTCTGCCTTTACTATTTTTGCCTATGAAAGGCACACAAATAATGTAAGACACATTTTGAGCATC
This sequence comes from Paroedura picta, assembly GCF_049243985.1. NCBI lineage: Eukaryota > Metazoa > Chordata > Lepidosauria > Squamata > Gekkonidae > Paroedura > Paroedura picta. The sequence goes on from NC_135370.1 coordinate 137,383,597, forward strand.
CTGAAGAATTATTGCTGCAAAATCCGTTCCAATTGTTCTGGGATTTAATCTGTGCATATAACCTTTGATTTATAAGTTATGCTTCAAGGCAAAAAATTCTGTTAATGATAACAGTGAAAGAAATGCATGTTTGAAATGTACACAGGAACCTAAAAGCAAGCGCTGTCTCAAAACATCTTAAATGGTGATTTAAAGTTCAAATCCACAACAGGTTTACTTCTTTGGGACAACATACCCATAAATCTGAGGCAGCATTTTTTGTTGCTGTACATATATACACTGGCATAGTATGGATGGAAGCTCTTGCTCACAGCAATGTATGGTGCTTGACTCATATTTCATATGGTTTAAAGTGATTGTTATTTCATCTTATGCATTCTACATCATTACTAAACCTTTGCTTTGAAGAGTCAAATCATGTGGACTGCAAGATGCTATTGATTCAGATAATGGAGTCCAATTCACAATATAAAAAATTGGATAATTGTTAATTATGACCGGATTCATCAAATAATGAGACACCCCTTCTATCCAGCAAAAAATGGCCAGGCTCAGCAGATTATCAGGCAGCAAAGAATTAATTGAATGGATTCTTGATCATGATCACCATCTTGAAATTGTCCTACTGACGTAATACATCACATGATGAACTATTACTGAAAGGAAACCTGCTGAGCTGTAAATGCTGGCAATAGTGTCGGATGGTATCCATACTGACATGGCCAAGGAGTGACCAAAGGATATTGATGATGATCCTGCTATTGGTAGATTTGAAACCCCCTACCAGGAGTCTCCAGGTAACTTAAATATGTCAGCAGCTATGTATTTGACTCAGCACAGATCCCTGTTACTGTGGTTCAAGCCACATGGCCATTAGCTTTCTGGATTGGAACATCAGATGGCTATGACATATGGATCCAATAAAGGAATGCCTTTCTCTGAAATCAACAGAGACCAGTTTAGGAAGTGTTGAGCCAGTAGCTGCCCACAAAGTCACAAACCCAGATTAAATCATATTGACATGAAACCCAATACTGACCCCAAATAGCCAGACTCTGCTGAGATAGCAACTGTCACTCTAACCCCAGTGTATGATCTGTATTATCCACCTTGCAATACAGTCTATTCTGGGTAGTTTGAGGAAAGTATGTAGTGTATTGGGTCTTCTAGCTTGACACTAGGAAGTGTCAAAATCTGAACTCTCTGCAAGAAATGTTTCACTTTTCAGTTCCAGTTCACTTTGGTTCTTGCTAGCAGCTATTCAAATCCTACAAGCTAGTCTCCAGCAATATGTGGACCAGGTACTTCCAGAAGTACAGGCAGGATTTTGAATAGGCAGAGAAACTAGAGATCAAATTGCCAACATACGCTGGATCATGGAGAAAGCTAGGGAGTTCAAGAAAAACACCTACTGCTTCATTGACTATGCTAAAGCTTTTGATTGTGTGGAGCACAACAAATTGTGGCAAGTTCTTAAAGAGATGGGAATACCCGAGCATCTTATCTGTCTCTTGAGAAACCTTTATGCAAGTCAAGAAGCAACAGTGAGAACTTTGACATGGAATCACTGATTGGCTCAAAATTGAGAAAGGAGTTTGGCAAGGCTGTATACTGTCGCCTTGCCTATTTAACTTATATGCGGAGCACATCATGAGAAAGGCGGGGTTAGATGAGTCACAAATTGGGATGAAGATTGCAGGGAGAAATATCAACAACCTCAGATATGCAGATGATACCACTCTAATGGCAGAAAGCAAAGAGGAACTAAAGAGCCTTTTGATGCGGGTGAAGGAGGAGAGTGCAAAAGTTGGCTTGAAACACAACATCAAGGAAACCAAGATCATGGCATCTGCCCTCTCAATTCCTGGCAAATAGATGGGGAAGAAATGGAGGTAGTGACAGATTTTATTTTCCTGGGCTCCAAGATCACTGCAGATGGGGACTGCAGCAAAGAAATTAAAAGACGTTTGCTTCTGGGGGAAAAAACTATGGCAATCTAGACTGCATCCTAAAAAGCTGAGACATCACCCTGCCAACAAAAGTGTGTCTAGTCAAGGCTATGGCCTTCCCAGTTGCAATGTATGGCTGTGAAAGTTGGACCATAAGGAAGGCCGAGCGTCAAGGAATTGAGGCTTTTGAACTCTGGTGCTGGAGAAGACTCTTGCGAGTCCTTTGGACTGCAAGGCGAACAAACCGGTCAGTTCTAGAGGAGATCCACCCTGCTTGCTCCTTAGGCCAGATCCTGAAGATGAAACTCAAATAGAATAATAGAATCATAGAGTTGGAAGGGGCCATACAAGCCATCTAGTCCAACCCCCCTGCTCAACGCAGGATCAGCCCAAAGCATCCTAAAGCATCCAAGAAGTGTGTATAATACTTTGGCCACCTCATGAGAAGAAAGGACTCCCTGGAGAAGAGCCTAATGCTGGGAGCGATTGAGGGCAAAAGAAGAAGGGGGTGACAGAGAATGAGGTGGCTGGATGGAGTCACTGAAGCAGTTGGTGAGAACGTAAATGGACTCCGGGAAATGGTAGAGGACAGGAAGGCCTGGAGGATCATTGTCCATGGGGTCGCGATGGGTTGGACACGACTTCACACCTAACAACAGCAGCTATTCAGTTGCTCCTGATGTCCAATTGGAACTTATGGTAAAGTTATCTGTTGGTTTTATACTTTCTATGTGGCCTCAATAATACTTAATAGGAAGGATATGTATGATTTGCCCTATTCATATTGTCCCAGGCTTCTAAATATTACAGTTACCATGATGGGTGCCTTGAGGGTCCTGTCAGAAGCTCTCTCAGCTTTCTGTACCTCAAAGGGTGTCTGTTGTGGGGAGGAGGAGGGAAGGCAAAAAGGAGGGTATAAAAACCTCTTCTTCTACCTACTGAATAAAAATATTGAGTGATACTCAAACAGTTCCCTCTCTCTCTTTTCACAGAAGAAACTATCATCCTCCAAGGCAACTCCATGTACAACCAAATAAGCAAAGCATGTAGTCTGTGATCCTTGTAAGCAGTTCTCTGTCATCTCCATTTTTAAGACACACACCGCTGGAGACCAGAAGCTGGGACAATGATGAACTCAGGGTTCCTCTACAATTCTTCTTTCCTAGCCTCTTTTGACTTGGCAAAGTTTAAATTAAGTGTATCTAGAAGGAGGTCACAGGTGAATGACAAGTTCAGGTTATTTAGCTCAATTATTGACTACTTTCATTACCAAATTATGTTCATTTTGATCCCCCTGTTTCACCAGAAATCATTGGAAGGAAAAAATCCAATGAAATTGGACAATTTAAGTCAATTCCAGTATACCATTATTTACTTGTAAGGTCATTTTTTGTGATATATACTCTCATTAATGAGTATACATTTGCTAAATCTTTCCAATAAAATTTAGAAGAGCAGTCATCACATTATTTCAAAAGCATGCCCATTAGGTACAATTTTAATTAGAATTTTTCAGATGCTTTGTTTTAAAACAGTGGTTTTCTGAATACTGTCTCTTTAAATTTTACTTACATGTTTTTCTGTGGTGAGCCTGAAGGCAGAGAAGAGGGGAAATGGAACACAATCTAATAAGTACAGAATACAGGATGAAATAATTCAGTGCATGTAGGTCTTTATTATGAAATATACATTTCCAACTAAAAATCAGAATTATAACTCTCTTGAAGACGGTAATACATCTGAAACAAAATCCCCGTCTAAGAATTTACACATTACTTTTCATTTCTTTTGACAACATTTGGAATATTTCGGACTCACTAGTCTTCTTCATTGCAGTGACATGAGGTATAAAGTTTGCTTCATGTTAAATGCTTTCACAAACCTACAGGTATCCCTGTTGTGGGTTTCCAGTTTACCCACTTGGCTTTCATTGAACAGTAAGAGGCTAGCCCCATGGAGTGTTTCACCAGGTGTCCCAGGGACAGTGGTGGGCTGCAGCAAGAGGGAGAGTAGAGAAAATGGTATTCTGTGGGCAGAAATGTTTCTATTTATGGGAAATTATTCATGAGATCTACCCCTAGTGATGGGCAAGGCTTTGAAGGCACATTTTAGATTTGCGGGTATTAAAAAAATTAATACAATTTCTTTTAAATATTATTTTTCCTTTCAAGACAGTGAGAAAAGAATGCCTGGCCATGGTTCCTCTCCCCAGCTAGAATTAAATTCCCAGGGATGGTAGTTGTTATCCATGTTCCAAGCAGTCAGATAGAAATAAAGCACACTCATTCATTTCATAACTGATATTATGCTTGTACTACTGGCACAGGCTGGCATGAATCATCATTTGAGAGAGGGAGTGAGAGTTTTGCTGAGTCTTCAATTGGCATGGATTCAGAACAGGAAATAGAGTGGTAAACAAACAGCAAAAGCTCACTCTAGGTCAATGGATGGGCAGAAGATGGAAATACTGTTCCCAGAATCTTCAGTCAAGAAATGATAGATGATGTGAAAGACTTCTTCCTGCAGTCCTGGAGAACCATGTCCATCTCAGTAGACAATACCAATGAAGATAGACCAATGGTTTGACTTAAGACATGTAGGGACCATCTTCTTCAGCAGGAACATCTGTTAATTCTACTGGGGGTTGGAGATTAGGGAGTCACACAAAGATTGATATTGGGACAGGTGATATTTAAGTTGTCCATAAATTATCTAGAATTGGGAGTGAACATAGTGGTGTCCAAATTTGCAGATAATATCAAATTGTTCAGGGTCATGAAAAATAAAACAGACTAAGAACTCCAACAGAATCTCTCTAAATCATGTGTGCTGTAAGGTGATACAAACTGAATAATTAGGAAAGGGATTGAAAATAACACTGCCAGTATTGAAGCGTCATGTGGAGCTTGAGTGTTGTTCTGATTGCTTTGTCTCAAAAAGGATATTGCAGAACTGGAAGAGGCACAGAAGAAGGCATACAAGGTGTTTAAAGGATTAGTGCACTTTTTGTATGAGAAAAGGCTAGGGAGTGTGGGACATTTTAGCTTAGAAAAAAGTTGACTGAGGGGAACATGAAAGATTTATAAAATTAGACACGAGATGGAAAAAGAGAATATTGAAGACTTAATGTCGCTGTCTCATAATACTAGGAGTTGAAAGCACCAGTGAAATTGATTTGAAATAAATTCAGGACACCCCACAATAAATACTTTATTATTCAACAATAATTAAGTTGTGAATGTAGTGATGGCTATGTGTATTAATTGCTTTAGAAAGGGATTAGACAGATTCATAGAGGACGGGTTCATCAATAAAAGGGAACCTCCATGTCCAAAGTTGTCAGAATACCAACATTAGGAGGCAATGTATGTGGAAGTGCCAATGTGGTATTGTAGTTAAGAATGGTGGACTCTAATATGGATAATGGAGATTCCCCACTTCTCTACATGAAGCCAGATGGGTGACCTTGGATCAGTCACAGTTCTCTCAGAGCTCCCTCACCTATTTCACAGGATGTCGGGGGGGGGGGGGAGAAAAAGGGAAGGTGATTATAAGCCACTTTGGGTAATGAAAAGTGGGGTATAAAAAACTAACTTCTCTTTTTTGTCATGCTTGGCCCTGCAAGGTAACAAGTTGGTCACTTGTCATGACACCGCTATATGAAAGAGATTGCTTGATGAAACAGGTTGCTGGACTAGATGGATGTCTGATTCCGTAGGTCTTTTATAGGCATCCCAGTGAACAGTTGGATGACAGAGTTAAGCATTATGACCCTGTTCCCCCTAATGTCCATTCATTCCCATTAAAGCATATGAAAAGAACTTGTAATAATCAGGTTAGTTCCAATAAATGATAACATTGTGGTGGCTTGTTTGAGTGAAGAGTGTCTCTGTGAAACCTCTTTAGCCTATATCCCTTCTGCTGTATTAAAAACCACCATTCATTGGTAGTTGAGTGTGAGATGGTAGTTGAGTGTGAGATGCATGTCTCCTCTGTTAGATGTGCTCATATGTTGCTGAAATTTCATCCTGTAATTTTTGTCATTTATATTTCCTTACTATCCTGGGTGAACGGAGCTTTGTGCAAAGGAACCTAGTTGTAGACATTATGAATATTGTGCCTAATTGCAGCAACATCTTCGTATTAAATATGCCAGGAAAGGTGATCAAAATTCAATTTTAGATAAATGACTTTTTCAGTGACAGGCAACATCATAGCCCATTCATGAAGGTTCAGGGATTCTTATCCTGTGGTAGAAGAATACCACAATTTGTGTTCATATTTTCTTTTTTCCCCATATGCTAAGTAGTTTCCAAATTTATTTCTGGTCAAACATTTACAGGCTTTGTGTGAACAGGAAACGTATGTTGTTTGTTGCTGAATAACATGACAATTTGCAATTCTCCAGAATCTGGTTTGTCAGGAATGGATTTCCTCCCTGATATTAGGTCAAATGGCTCGTGCTTTCATTAACAAACCTTTGCATGCACATTCATATTTGGTAAACATTTTTAGACCTATCCCATGTCTGGCAAAGCAAGATATGGAACACCTTGATGGACTGAGAGAAGGAAAACGGACAATATCTTCTTCAACATCCTTTTCAGTTTCTCTTATGATGCTTAATGCCAGGGGCTTTTTTCTAGCTTTGAAAGCTAACAAAATTTAACTTTTCCTATAAATTTCAGTATAAGGATCCATTCTTCTGAAAAGTTGGATGTCTTTCCACATAGTAAAATAACATTTTTGAGATCCATACCTGAAATATATGAACAGAAGAACCTTTACGATAAGCATGTTTCAGATTTGCACCTGTGCATTTGGAAGAGTTATTCTTATCTCTAGGATCACTGTAAGTTGGAAGTGACTTGATGGCACATAAAACACACACACATTCTGATCTCTTCCCAAGATGTGCTTTCAATATGTGAACAAAGAAATGCCATATTGGAAATGATCTTAAATGATTCAGCAGGTACATTTGCCTTAAATAGCAAGGGTGATGGGATACTGGATGGTCTATTTATTCATCTTGGACAATGGTTAACAATAAATGTGTGAAATCATTAATGTAGTCCTAGGTTTCCAAAGTGGCCAGCTTTCCTAACAAAAGCATTTAGAGAATGTGGGTACAGGGTTGCTAAACAACCCTGCTATAAAGCAAAACAATCCATACCTTCAAAAGAACACATTTAAAAATACCTCAGTCAGTTGAAATCTACCTGCATGACTGTATTGTATTCCTTTACTACACTTGCATTTCATCTGGGATAAATAATAACTGTAATAGTTGCTGTGCCAATGCACTAAACTAAGTAAAGAAGAAGTTGGTAATAACAAGAAGGCCTCCTATGTCCAGTCATGAATTCAGAAAGTGGATGGCATGTAGCCAAGAGGCAAAAAACTGGGTAAACAGAGTAGGAATAATTCCCAAATGCAAAAAGGCTTCTCCATTAAGGGCACTCACAATGTAAAGGTTACATGGGAAAGGGGCAATAAAAGCTCAGAAGAAAAAGAAATAAAAGTAGGTTGCTTTGCAAGTAAGAAAGTCACAGTCTTGAAATGGTGGCCCATTTGTCTTTCAGACCCTCTGTTCTTGATTGGAATTCTGGTGCCACTGGAGGGGGTTACAATTTTGTTGAGTTTTTGGATCTCAATGGTGCTGTCATGGGGTCATTCTTTCTGGTAATAAGGTAGCTAGTAGCCCCTGGGAGAGAGGGAAAACAATTGACTTCTGAAGATAGAAACATATATTGAACTCTGGAGTAGGTTTCTGGCAGAACACTGGCTCTTTTCTCATAGTATTTGTCATGGTAGCAATGAGAAAAATAGTGAGAATTGCTTCAGCAGTCAAAAAAAAAAGAAGTTAAAATATAGGGAAGGTTACAGCAGAAGCTGAACCAAAGGAGAGAGAGATTTTGAAATTATATGTTGCAGCAATTTGGAATATAGTTGAGAGTTCACATGATAAAGATGTAGATAACATTAGAAATCTGTAGCTTACAAATCATAAGTGACTGTGCTTCAAAATATTATTTGCTTAAATATAAAGTGAAGCCATCTGAGTTCAAAACATAAGCTTTCCCTGAGTGTCAAAGACTTGATTGCCAAATAAGTCAGAGCCTGCCTCATGTAAGTACAGTTGGATGTCCAAGGCTAGGTAAAGAGGGAGGCTTTAGTAGTCACTGAAGAACAACATTGTTAAGCCTTTGTCTATCCTGTTATTATAATGATCATTTGGAATATTGTTCTAAACGAGGTATTATTCCATTAGCCAGAAGTGGCACAATTTAGCAGGTGATACATAAAGACTGGGGCATAAGCATTTTCTGAAACGATTGAGGTGACTGACACTACTTCACAAAGCAAACCAGAGGGCTTCATCTCTTGATTACTATGCTACCTAATGTAAACTCATGTCACTTGGTACAAACAGTGCTTCAATGGACATCTCAGATTGGTACTGTTAGTGGTTATACTATCTAGGCTTCTGATTCAGCAAATGATAGCATCTGGGCAGGTTGCTGCATCCATCTTTCACTTGACACTTAGCAAACAGTAATGAAGATTGTGGTACTACCTGCCTGACCTCATCTATTTGAATGGAACTGAGACTTTAGTGAGGTACATAAGCTGCTGACACTAGAGTACTGATAAGGAAAGTTGACCCATGAAAGTTGCATTGTCAACTGGACTGGATATCACTTTTCATATTTATTGACCCCAATCCTTGAAACAAAAACAAACAACCCCACCACAGAAACTTTACACCACTGGGGAAAAGTTAGTCATGACTAACATGCCATTAATTTCAGTGAACTGAAGCGTAACAAACACATTTTGTGCCAAGGCACCTAACAAGTGGGCTGGTTAAATGTCAACAAGCCAGTTTGCCGTTCTTGCAATCCTATATTTACTGATGATCGTATAGAAGGTTAGAATAATTCAGTCATGGCTTCCATGATGGATCTGTTTCAGAATATGTAGCTACAATACTGAAATAACACATTACCAAATGGAATCATTAATTTTGAGTGACAGTTCTTCAGACTGGGTAGTTCTAAGCTTGTATTCACAGAAAGCCCTGGTCACACACTGTAAAAATGTATAACATCAACACGCACTGGGAAGTTGCACACTGGGATGCTTTCCTACCCCAAGATGATGGCAGCTGGTTTGGAATGCAGATTTGATGAATCTTATACATAGGCATATGAGTTAACTTTATGTCCAATGTGTGCAGACAAGGTGGGCATGTCTAGGTATAAATGAGTGTGATTCACAGCATCCTACATTCTTTACAAATAACTCAGTTATGGTAAGTAAGGAGAATTCCCAGTACCTCTGCTGTGAGGCAGAGGTAGAACCATGTGCAATGTAAGTACTATAAAACTTCAGACAGTGCAAGTGCAGCCCACATTGGGACTGTGTCTGTGGGGGTCAGCCACAGACAAGATTTTTCCAGCTAACAGCAATCTGGAGCCAATGCAAACAGAATTTCCTGCCCAAACAGTCATGTTCTTCCGTGGCCCTTTCCCTCAGTTCCTTTTTTGATATTGCATGAATTAGAGCATTCCAGTTTAGCAGTGCTTTTGTTCCGTCTTTGCTTTTACCAAATTGGTATTTTTTTCTGCTTTAGCTTTTTCTTTTTTCTATGAAGTTTCTTTTCTCTGCAAGGGATCATTTACCGAGGTGAGGTGACTTTTGTCAGCCTATTCTTGGATCCCCCTGCTACTGCCACTTGTGGAACTTAGCATGGCTTCCAAGGTACATTTTAAGAAGTGCACAAAATGTGCAAGCAAAATGACCCACAGTGATGAGCATGAGATTTGCCTCATATGTATGGGAGTATCAATTTGCCATGGCTTTATGCCTAAAGTGTGTTCAGACAATCCAGATTCAAGAATGCACTATGGGAAAAGTCTCTGTCTTCCTCGGGTCCATCTGAGTCAGTTCCAGGATCAGAGCCTCTGAAACTGTCTTCTTTGACCTGGTCAGCTTCATTGGTTCCAGCACTGAAGCCCAGTTCTGAACTACTGTCTGTAAAATCAGTTTCAATGGTCCCAACACCCAAATAGGCTTCACATCTGCCTAAGGGAGCCCCTTCAGTCACTCCTGCCTTGGAACCAAGATGTCCTCAGTCTCCACCCCCTTTGTTCCGTTCTGTTCCTTGTCACTACCACCACCCAAAGACAAAGAAAGTAAAGAGTAAAGAGAAGACTGACTTTTCTTCCCAGCATCATAAATGTCAATTGTCTTTCCTGAGGCATTCCTCTGAGAAGCAGGATGTTATCTATGACATCTATGTCATCTATGACACTTACCCTTTCACCTCACTTGGGCTCTCCTATCAGGTCACAGAATCTGAAGAAGAGCAATCCAGTCTCCTAGCAGTGCAGCTGATACAGCCCAAACCAACCATTCTCTCATTGTGGCAACAACCTTGTCATCCTCAATGGCCCTCATACTATATGTTACCAGCATACATTCAACCTGCACACTGACCTGCACAGTGGCATCAGTTATTCCAGCCTCCATCTCCTCCTGTAGGCTTCTGGCATGATTTGGGTGATGCTGGTTACCTGAAAGCTTGTTCTCCTTTTATACCACCTGATGTAGAGCCTGAAGAGGAAAGGATTATGGCATCCTATTATAGCTCAGAGAGCATGTTAGAGCAATCTCCAGATGAAAGGGTTGGGGATCCTACCTCTATTTTCCAGTGAGAGCTTCACCCCACCTCTTTCAGTGAGCAGCTTGCTAAGGTCCCATTGTGGGGCTGCACTGAAGATGGAAGATGAAAACAAAGTTGCACTTACTGTAACTGTTATTTATTAAGGTCTTCTATGTGGATACACATTCCCTCCCTCCTGCCCTCTTCCCTCCTGAGCTCTCATATAGTCATTCTGTAGTGGTATATTTTGTTCATTGTGACCTGGCAGCTTTTAGCTGGAAGGTTCTTGTCTCTGGCTGGCCTGCACAGGCAAAGTCCCAGTGTGTGTCTGCAAAGAAGACACTGATTAACAAGTAAGTGCAACTCTGTATAATCTTTGGGTTATCTATAGCTCTATTTTGATATGGCATATCTTTCCCACTAGTCTTCACTTTGTGGCATATTTTCAGGCTGGATTACTATGGATTTATATGTAGGATTCTGAGGTGTAGGAAACCTCCTCCGGACAAATACAGTAGGTTAGATGAGAGGAACTGAAGATCCTTGGAAGGGATACAGCAATTCAATAATCTAATTTTCATTTAATCTAAGCATATGTTTGTGATATTCATAACATGAAAAGGCATAGTGTAATATACATAGTGCATTATTGCACCTTAAGTAAATGGAAGCTGGAGCCCTGAACAGATATATATCTTGACAATGGTATATTTGAGATTCTAACAGGGCTTTTGATATATTTGTAAGTAAGCCCTTGGGTCCTACATGATATTTTTTACAGTTGTGAAGTTCTTCAGAAACTAGTGTTTTATATCCTACTTTTAGCCTTTGAAAATATCCTGAAGAGCTTTATTTCAGTTTGAGGGTTAAAAAAAAAGAACCAAAAACTGCACAGCACCTCTTTAGGTCTTATATTGCTTTTCTCCAGATGTTAAAGTACCTCTGAGAGAGCCCAAGGAAGCAGCAGTGTGCTGTGTGCCAACAATTAATCAGTTTAATTGAAAAAATAACAAGCAATATTGAGTAAAAGAATATGTTCTCAAGAACTCCCTAGCAACTTCTTGGAGAAACAAAATATATATTGATGTAGTAACTGTGTTGCTTAAAAAATCTTGAAAAAAAACTCCAGGCACTTATGAAAATAAAGATTTTGGTGTATTGAGCTAAACCCGACAGACACCTGGCCTAGGGGCAGCCTGATCCAAGTGCATCAGACTTACGGTACACTTACATGTAAACCTATAACTTTGATAATAGCATTTAAAAGGGAAATTGGGCTTATTTGCTAAGAAATATATGTGCTTGAGACATACTGCTTACTGCAAATAGGTGGTCATTGGGGAAATGCATTAAAGTCTGATATTTTGCCTACAGCACTCTTAAAAATCTCATCCCAGAGTAGGTTAGGAGGGATAACATAGGGGAGAGTTGGTCAATAAGTCAAAAGACCCGTAAAGCTCTATTTGCCCTGTCCATGCAGGTGTCATATAGGGAGATCTTGTTTTCTGCTTCAGAAGAAAACCTCCCATACTCCCTTTTCATTACCTGCTAGCCCTGTGAAGGCCGGTGGGAGGGAGGAATGAATGAATGAATGAATGAATGAATGAATGAATGAATATATATATATATATAATGGCACAATGCTGGTGGTACAACTTCACTTCTGATAATACTTGGAAGTGATGACATATCACTGGAATGATGATGAGGCAAAGCTCTACAGTTAGGCTAATGGTTTTACCATAGAGCTTAGCACAAATCCTAGAGTGTCCTAGAACAGTGGTCCCCAACCTTTTTATCACCGGGGACCACTCAACGCTTGACAATTTTACTGAGGCCAGCTGGGGGGAGGGGTAGTTTACTAATCTACTCTCAACCACTGCCCTAACGCTCTCTGACTCTGGTCGCTATGGTAATGTTTAAACATCCCTTCAGCCGTCTGCAATCAAGTGAGCACTCCTAAGCACTGGGACTCCAGGGGGGTGCGGGGAAGCCAAGGTGGCGCTTCTGCTCAGGGAGGTGGGGTGGCTGGGGCAGGGAAGGGAGGCACAGCCATCGGCATGCTAGCGAGCTCTGAGCCTGCACATGTGCACCTGCCAGATTGGATCATTGATGAAGTAAAGGGCCAGGGAGGGGGAGAAGGCATCCTTCGCGGCCCACCTCCAATTAGTCGATGGACCACATGTGGTCCTCAGCCCACAGTTTGGGGATCACTATCCTAGAATATCACAACATCAGATGATGTAATTTCTAGTATTCTCTGAGAAGTGATGTTGCTCCATTGGCACAGTGCCATTTCCCACGATTCTCTTACCATCTCCCACTCGTTGCCAGTCTTTGGCTGGCAACCCTAGTGCATAGAGTCCACAAGTATCAAGGATAAATGCCCTAGTTCTTTATACACCTGGGCATTTTTGAAAATCCAAAATTTTAGAGAAACTTGTGTGACTAAAATTGATATAAACATAGTCACAAATACAACTGGACCCGACCTCTTCTGCTGCTGTCAACAGAGATCTGTTCTGGTGGACACCAAACAACTCAGCCAGGTCATTCATTTGGAGAAGCTGCCAGAGGTAGGAAAGGAGGGAAAGCTGAAACCAGGCCAGGGGATCAGCTAAAGGTCAATTGGCTGGTAGGTAGCAGGAGACAAGGTTGCAGGAAAAAATAAGTTAAAGAGTCAGTGTTTATACCCCACTTTTCACTGCTCGAAGGAGTCTCAAAGCAGCTTACTATTGCCTTCCCTTCCTTTCCCCACAACAGACACCCTGTGAGGTAGGTGGGGCTGAGAGAGGTCTGAGAGAGACTGCTCTGTGAGAACAGCTTCTAACAGGACTGTGACAAGCCCAAGGTCACCCAGCTGACTGCATGTGGAGGAAGAGAAGGGAATCAAACCCAGCTTGACAGATTAGAAGCTATCACTCTTAACCACTACACCAAGCAGCCTCTTGGTGAAAGGGGAGAAACTGATAGCCCTGTGGCCCAGCAGGGCCCATTTGCTTAGTGTGATGTTACCCAATGATATGCCAGGCTGGAAAACCTTTTTATGAGTTTTTATTTTAGATGCAGCAAAAATAAAAAGTCATGGGGGGGCTGTATTCAAAGCTCCTGTACAAAGAAAGAGTTACATAGGGTTTTATACATCTGCCTCTTGTTTACTTCATAGGGCTGGCTCGGGAATACAATAATGCAAGCCCTTTGACCACCCTCAAAGTCTCCAGGCCAGCCCTGGGGCCCATGACATGGCATGGGGTCACTGGATCATCACTCACCCCCACCCTAAAGTTTACACTTGGCAGAATATTCCCAGATCCATGGTGTCAGTTCATATCTGGCTCAGCTTTATCTGGAAGGCTGAATTACAATGATTCTTAATTTGTAACCTAAACAATTTAAAAGTATCTATTATTCATTTTCAATTCAATTCTTCAACTTATCTATAAAAAACTTGTGTAGCCTTGCACAGGCTGTTTTCCCTGTTCTTGGTGAAATATTACACATAACAAACAGCATTTTCTTAATACAGAGATGAAGAGAGATCAGATCTTGGCCTCCAATATGGAACTGAAGTCAATTTCCAGTAAGTGATTAATAACTGAATAATAGGTTCAGTTATTGGGGGGGGGGAGTCCAGAAGGGGGGGGGGACAGTGTTAGGTAAGGAAATACTAAAGAAAATGAGACATCCCCACAATTCCTTGTAGGTTTTCCTGATATTTGTCATATAGTATCTTACTACATATTGGCTATTTGCAAGCTAATCTTTTAAAAACAGGTCTGAACAATTTGTGAGCCCAATGACAAATATACCTCACTAACCATACAGCGCATGCTACCAGGTACTTGACCAATGCCTTGTGCTTGCAAAAGTAGGAAGCTACGGTTGCTGTGCTGGATAATACGTTGTACAGGTTTCTCTTCATTGGTTTGGCAGTTGTTCAGTTGCAGCTTGAGAATTAGAAGCTGGACATCCATTGGCATTCTTAAAATGATTTTCTCATCTACTTTTGTGTGAAGCTATGAAGGCTTGTTTAGTAAGTTGTTTGTAGGTACCAAAGTTCCAAAATCAATTTAAGAATGGCCTCTAGATTATAAATCATGAGTAATGATCTGATACTCCCACAGAAGATGAAACAACTGACACAGAGGTGCATTAATTTAAGCACAGCATTAAATTACACACAAAAAGTAATGGTACCCCAATGATCTACACTGGCTTGCTGTTCATCAAAAGATGTCGATGAGAACACAAAAGGAGGGGTGGGAAATGTGACTGGCAAGAGAAAAGTTAATGTTTAGTTTGGAAAAAAATACAAATAAGGAGAGTCTTGATAGCCATCTTTAAATATTTGAAAATGTACAAGGAAGATGGAGAGCAATTATAATCTAATACAACAGATAACAAGCTAGGAGGCCCTTGCTTTAACATGAAGGAATGTGGATGAAGATTAGCTTCTAGGAAGATTTTTTAAATTGTAATTCCAGTTGGCAAATGTAACATGCTATCTAAAAAGCCAGAGCAAGCAGAGGCCTAGCAGGCTGGATAAACAGAAGTGCAGGTTCATGTGAACACAAGAAAGGTCACCTTTAGTGAAGGAGGCCAGTCTAAATGTTGCATAGAGGTTGCTTGCTGAACTTCTCCAGATACTACAGCTCTCCTGCAAAGCCTAAGCAACTATGACTAGAAAGGCTATCTCATCAAGTGGGCTAAATTACGGTTTGTTAGCACAAACCACTAACTGGAGTTATTGATTTGGTGTTTTCCTCCCATTGAATGAGACTTTGGTATGCCACAGTTATCTGTACTATTGTCCACAGCACCCCTTAGGATCTTGGTGATCACATCCTGAGCATGTCACAAGACTTATTGGTGCTTTTTGGCAGACTCTGTCATTTAAGGGTGGTTTCGCTATTCCTATCATCTTTTGCAGTCAGGTTCTGTGATTATCCTTTCTGGGGAGCTTCAAAACATGATCCATGAAAACTGGGGGACCTCCTCTTGCAGCTGATGATCCTAATGAAAAAAGTAACTTTTAATACAGAACTTTTAAAAAATGGGATAAGAATGCTTCCCAAATGGAAGCAGCCACTGTTAGCCTGCATTTTTAAATATTTAGTTAAGATTCCACTGATCACCTTGAACATTACTGCTTTCAACCTCTAACTTTTAGGCGCAAACTAGACAAAAAGATTTTTGAGAGTCAGGTCTGGGTTCCCACATTATGATTCACATATCAGCCATACGTCACAATGCTGGGAACATATTTCCTATCTGGGTAGGGTCTCAATTCAAATAAAACCATGGTATGGGTGGGGAGAAAAATCTGCGTACTGCTCTGTTTTTAGAACCTGAAACTGCCCTGGGGGCACTAGTTGTTCCTTGAGAAACTGTATACTGATGGGCAACACAGGCAGCCCCCACCAACTGTCAAAAATTACCTGCAGAGCCATATGGGACCAGGAAAATGACATGGGAGTGGTCTGAAGCCCCTTTCCCCTCAAACCATGATCCTGATCCAAACTGGGAATCCATTTGCTTGAAAAAAGAGCTTCTAGTCTCATGGCACGTGGCTGATGGTATGAGAATTGGTCCCAGTTATTAGAACATGGTCTCATCTGGTTTGGGCCTTGGTCATTAACATGCATTATTGAAGACAAATATTTTATTTATTTTATTTAAAACATTTATATGTCACATTTCCACCCAAATATGGGTCTCCAAGGCAAAAAACAGCAAAAAAAATCAACAAAAAAGCATTTACAATAAAGTATCCATAAAAATATACATTTCAAGAAAAACACAACCAGCAAATATGGCTAATCAATTATCAAAGTTATGCCAAAAACAAACAAAAAAGACTTCGCTCACTGGTGGAAGACAGTGATAGAGGGAGACATACAAATCTTGGGGAGGGAGTTTGAAAAGTTTTTGTGACCTGACCAAGAAGGCCCTTTTTTGGGTTGTCTTCTATTTAACCTCAGATGGCAGTGGCACTGAAACAAGTCCTCTGAGGATGACCAGAATGGATGGGTAGCTTGATATGGGATGATGTGGTCCTTCAGGTATTTTGACCCCAAGTTGTGTAGGGCTTTAAGGGATAATTTCAGCACCATGAATGGGGCCTAAAACCAAACAGGAAACCATCATAGATAGAACAAGACTGGAGTTATATGGTCCCTACACTCTGCTAGATGCAGCAGTGTCCCCCAGCACCATACTCTGAAACCTATTTGAAAGTAAGACCATTAGCCTTTGCAGCACAGTGCCTCCCAGTCCCAACTTCAATAGACTGCCCAGAAAGATACCACGATCAATGGTATCAAAAGACAATGAGAGGACCAGGAAAACTAACAGGACTGTACTCCTCCATCCATCTCCAATTACAAGTCAGCCACTAAGGTGACCAAGACTGTTTCAGTCTCTTAATCAGGTAGGAACAGATGAAATGACTGTTTCCTTGACCCAATCTGTCAAATATGGCTTGAGGATCTAGTACATAGCCAGTTTTATTATAATCAGTTACATCCTTCTAAATCCCTGGAAGTCCGCTTCTTAGGATAGCACCGTGAAGCTTTCCTTGTCATGAACAAGAAATTAACATAAGAATAAATGGCAGTATTATCCCTAAACTCATCGTAAACTATTGTTTTTTTAAAGTTCCCTCTTGAATAGAAATCTTTGAACAGCATCTCATCAGTTCCCTTATGATAACTAATCATACTAGTGATTGATAATAACAGAATCCAGGCAAACTATCTAGCATAACATAATTGTTCAGCCATTTGTTTTTAAGAATACAAAGTACATTGTTCACTAAATATACATTTCCTTCTATGTTTCGCCTAATGGATCATATCAGAATTAATCATGGTGTTCTGTAGCCACATGTATGGATTGGTTTTGAAGCCCAACTGTCTATCATTTTAGTTTGTTTCCAGCACTGCTAATAAAAGATCAAAGGTAGCTGTAAATATCTTGATGATAATATACACTATACTATACACTAGTGCAGGAGTAGACAAACTGCGGCCCTCCAGATGTCCATGGACTACAATTCCCATGAGCCCCTGCCAGCATTCGCTGCAGGGGCTCGTGGGAATTGTAGTCCATGGACATCTGGAGGGCCGCAGTTTGACTACCCCTGCACTAGTCCATCTGATTCAGTTGTGTATATACTGACTGTCAGTGCCATGTTCCCACCAGATAAAGGCTTTTCCCTACAAGGAAAATGAGCCATATTATGCGCAGTGGTCCTAATTGTGGGATACTAAAGAAAGGTCTGCAAAACAGTGAGATGGGAGAAAGACTTTTCCCTACAAGGAATCCCTTAATGGGAGACACCCTGGAGTGAAACTGGACTCCTCTACATGAAAAATGTGTTATGCCATTAAGCCATGCCTCTCTGGTCCTTGGATTCCTATGAACTACAGGTAAAGAAATAGGTTGGGAAGGAGGGACTGGGGGGGGGGGGGAGGGAACCAAACCACCAAGCCGATGAGCTGAAAAATAAAGACATTCAATATTATTGAAAGCAAACACTTCTTAAAATTTATGAGCTGTGATTTTTCTTGATTACAGTCCATACCACATTCCCTTAAAAACACACACACATTGCAACCATTGCAAATTGCAGCTAATGTTTTGAATACTGGCAACCTTCACCAAACCTAGTCTTACTAACTGCATAACACAAAAGTCATACTCAGTCTGTGCAGAATTCTTTTGCAAAGGTGCAACTGCTGCAATCAAGATTAAGCATGTCTAGGGCTCCTCCTGTCACTGACTGGCATAAGGGACTATTTGAGCCCAACTTGGGGGGGGGGAAGTAAAGAGAGGTTTGCAAAACAGTGGGACAGATCTATGTGCACAAATTATATTAACAAAATAAACATATTTCTCCATGGAGGCCTCTGGACACACACATGCTGCTCTGCAGATTTACCTGGAAAGGGTATCCATCTACTGGATATGTGTCAACATCCATAGTTTTATTTTTTCTCTGCTTCTCTGAATTTGACAAATAAGACAGCCCCCCCCCCCCAAAAAAAAAGTTGTGCTAACTATTCAAGCAAGAGTAACAATAGCCTTTAACATAATAAGAGGAATTACTTTTGTCTCACTCCTCCTTGCTTGAAAATGCAGTGGCAGGCACAAAAGCCTACTGTGCTGCCAAGGGGTGTCCTTTGGTCCTTTATTGAAATGTCCTTTGCAATCCTACCTTAATTGTTAAGGGCAGTGAGATCCACTACAGATAAGATGGTGTGAATTCCAAGACACATTTAGTGGTCGTAATGCTAGACAAGAAATCATGAAAACATGGGAGATTTACAGCCTAGAGTGATCCCATGGCATCAGTGGGCTCAGCCCCATCCCCCACCTACACCACTCTGTGACAATGACGGGAGGTGTCTGTGTGCCAGAAGGAAGAGCTTACAAGGGGTGGCCGCATTTGGAAATAGAAGCCCCTGTTAGCAGCCGGAAGCATTGGTGCTGAAAAGCAATCACTGGTGTCAAGAACTTTCTTAGCTAAGCACTGCAGCTGGCGGCAATAAATAGCATTCTAATAAAGGGGGATGTTCAACCCATGACATAAGCGAATACTGTTTCAACCACAAAAAGTAATTTATGAGACTGCATGTGTCTGAAATGGATTTTCTCTCTCCCCCCTCCCCCCTAACATTTATACATTAAAAAAAAATTACAAAGATTTCAGTGGCGGGAAAAATCTGCATTTTAAATCAAAATGAAATGGGAAGATCAATGAAAAGAGCCCTGCTTTTTAAAAGGATGCAATGATACATAAAATCTTAAGGAGGTGTGCCATGTCACAGAGGACAATTGCCGCTATTCCTAAAAAAAGACAGCTGCTGTTTTCAATGGCTGGGCATGTGCGATTTATTGCACAAGCCTAATAATTCCTCCCCACTTGCCCTGCAAAGTAATAACAATAATACTAATCCAACCTATTCCTAGTTTACAAACCGTCATAACTCCCCTCCCATAATAACAAAACCTGAACAAACAAAATACAAAGCCAGATCTCACACAGAAAAAGAGGCCATCAAACTCCAAGGAGGGCAGAGGGGGGCAATAGAAGCTCCCCAAGAAGAGAAGTTGGGCAGACCCAAGCTAGTAACTGAGGAAGATTCAGCCCAGCCTCACTGACCTATTAACTCATGAATTCCTCTACAATAAACAAGTTATTAGTTTTGACAGACTCAGTGGTTGACTCAAGCACACACTGCTGTTCTTTGTTATGTGTTATATTTATTCCACATGTTTTTTTTCTCTTCCATAATTATTGTGAAACACAGTCATTTCACACACTGTATCATATCCCACTGGGATAAACATTGTGAACATGGTACTAGAGGAATTTGCCTTTGATTTAAAGTTTTTTCCCCCTACTGCTTCTCTTGCACTAAGGAAAAATGAAAAGCATGTCTTTCAGCTCATGGAGCCAACCAGCCCTGTAGTTAATTGAGTTTTAAATAGCACTTCTCAGAGGCAGAGACAAGATCCAAGTCGATTGCCGTTGTAATGACTAGATGAGCAAGCCTGCAAAAGGAGCAACGGGTTAATGCGGGCAGTCTACTCATCACTCAAGGTGCTGTTCTGCTGTCCCAAAAGGATCAAGAGCGGCACTCGCACCTGAAATTCATTGAAGTTCCCTCCTTTGCTATACTCTTATGGCTGTTTAATAACTGAGCTTTTTTTAAAAGGAAAAGGCACTGTTAAGTAACCAATAATTGTTTGGGGCTCAGCAGATCCCACAGCATGATGATATCCACAAGTGAAATCTTTAGAGTGAAAAATAGTAATGCCCTCTGTATAGCAAGGCAGACTCTGATGGTAGTATACTCGGAAGGGGGGTGGGGGAGTTTCAGGTGGCATATTTCCTGAACTTTCCTAATTCTTTCCACTTTAGCAAAATATATATACGACACATTTACACTACCATGCATGAAGCTTGTATATCTTCTTAGTTTACTGAATGAGTGCCTTAAAAATTTGTATTTTGTTCACACGCAAATTCTCTTGCACTGATGTTCGAGAACCCAAGAATATCTTAAACATTTTAGTAAGGAAAGATGTTCTTGATTCAACACCATAAGATCATTTCTACAAAAGTGCTTTTCCCCTTCACATCTGATGCAAATACAGACATCTTCAGGTCTAACTTGGAATCCTGTCAAGTTTTTATTTTTTTTAAATGAGCCTTACTCCCAGGAAAGTATTCTTAGGGTTGTCCTGCTGAGTTGGTAAATAAGTGGAATTCCTACTAATGTTGCTTGATGGCACAACTGCAACTTATGTTACGTTACGTTATGGGGCTATATGTGTACAGTCATAGCTGCTGGATGTGCACATATATGCTGATGGGGTCTGAACTGGCAATGATAGACTAAGAAAAAGACATTGAGGTGTGGCAGGTTACGTACTGAAAATATTGTTCCAGTGTGGAGCAACATTAGAAAAAATGAACTCCATAGAAGAGATCATCAGGAAAGGGCTTGAGAATACAACTGCGAGTACTAATTATACCTGTATCTCGGTCCTCTAGTGACCGCACTTGGAATCCCATGTACAGTTTTGGATCCCAGATTTCACAAAGGACATCAAAGAATTGTAAACAGTTCAAGAAAAGACAACCTTCCCAATAAGGCAAAAATATATGAGGCTTTTTCGTTTAGGGGGAAAAAAGATAACTGAATGGTCAATGACGGTCTACAAAATGATGCACAGCATAGAGGAAGTGGATGGAAATAAACTTTTCCCATAATACTAGAAACTGTTCAGAAGTAGATTCCAGTAAGCAAAAAGGACTACATCGCAAAATGGATAATTGACTTATGGCACTCACTGCAGCAAGACACAGTGATGGCCCACTGGCTTAAATGGATTTAAAAGGAGCTTAGACAGATTGATGAAGTATAACTCACTCATTGGCTATTAACTGAATTAGCTGATTTATGAAAGATTATTATTCTATCATTGAAAATAACTGGGTTCAAAGCTAGAATGTCTCATCTCTCACTGTTTGCTGCGAGACATCAGTTAGCGCTAAGAGCTATTGCCTGTTGCATCTGACCAGCCCCTACTGGAAAGATGTTTCTGGGCTCGATGGACCATTGGGCTAATCCAACATGACTACTATTATGTACTTATCCTAAAGAAGGTGCTAGAAACAATATCCATGTGGCATCTGATCGCCCAGGCCATGACCTCAGTGCTGGTGATTACATTGATGCCAAAAATGTCATTGGAAATAGCTTGCAAGTGACTCCATTCCCTGTAAAACAGTGAAAAATATCAGCAAATGGACTGATGCCATTGTATCATATATATACAAAAAAATTGTAAGTAGAGAATCACAACATACAAAGGTGCCTTTTATTGAGTCTGTTTGTCCCAGTGTTTTATAAACTGCCAGCAGATCTCTAGGGTATTTCTTGCTGATGATCCTAGATAAACTCCACATGTAAAACATGTGCTCTGGTCTAGTGGTTAAGATTGGTAGCCTCTCATTTGGAGAACCAGGTTTGATTTCCCACTCCTCCATATGCAATCAGCTAGGTGACCTTGGGCTACTCACAGTTCTGTTAGAGCTATTCTTGCAGAGCAGTTGTCAGAGCTCTCTCAGCCCTACCTACCTCACAGGGTGTCTGTTGTGGGGAGAGAAAGGGGAGGCAATTAAAAGTTGCTCTGAGTCACCTTCAGGTAGTGAAAAGCAGGATATAAAAACCAACCCTTCTTCACTGTACCATAGACCCTCCGTGATAGTCTTGACTCAGAAGGGGTTCCAAATATTATAACTAGGACCCATGGATACAGGTATTTTTTTTACCTGTGCTCCCTGAATAAAGTACTAGCCATCAATATCACCTCATCACATCAGACTTCTAGGATTTTGCCTTAGGGATGGGTGATTCAGTAAGGATAAGCCAAAAAGTACCCAAATCTATACTTTCACGTCACTCCTTCCCTCCCTTTCTCAGGCACTACCTGTGAAATTGGTGAGACATTTAAAGGGCACACCAAACAGCTCAGGGTTTTCACAAACATATAGTGGCAGAAACCTCCAGAAAATGTTGTGCCTGACTATTCATAGGATAACAAACTACTGAGGATGAGAACATCCTTGAAAATGGGCCATTGAAAAAGATAAAAATTGTGTGTTTATCCAGAACCCGTTTTGGTTTATGTTTGGATGTTAAATATCTACAAAATAAATTGGAATTAGCATAACCAAAAAGATTACATTTTTATACCAGCCAATTGGTTGAATTTTTTCAGTTCAGCTGTTTGGTGGGCCCTTTAAATGCCTTCGCTCGATTTCTCTACCTGAGAAAGTGGGGGGAGGCAATTAAACTGGCTGAATCATGACTGAGTTGCCAGATCATAATTTGTCCACTGCTGATTCAGACTGTTTAAATTTCAGGGATGGATGGTTTGGCTGGGATAGGTCTGTAAATCAGTATTGATTCAGGTACTTTTTGGTTTCATCAAACTGAATCACTTATTTATTTATATTTATTATTTTATTTATATCCTACCACTCCCATAACATGTCTCATGGTGGGTTATAATCATAAATATACATTAAAATTCCCCTAAAACAATAATAAAATCCCTATAAAAATGCACCCCCAGGCAGCAAAAGATCCCATCTTCCCTGATATAACAGACCCTATGATGGCACAGTAGCTTGGAGGCAATTCCAGGGGTGTCTGATGACCTGGCTAGACAGTGAGGGGCCCAGATCTAACCTGCCTTAGAAGTAAGATGTGATGAGATGATCTTGTTTGCTAGGACAGGTAAAATAAGGCCTGTATCCATATTTCCTAGTTATAACATTTGAAACCCCAGATCTGATTGGTTGACGTAGGAGAGAGGAGTTACAGAAGTTGGATGAAGAGAGCTGCTGTGGGAGAGACAGTTAGGGTCAGACAAGTGAGTTGTACAGACAGTGAAGTTTAGGTTGGGTGACCGAATCCAGAGTGTGAGAGAGATGTGTTGTCACAGGATTCTCTTGGGGGGGAAACATAGAGGGACTGGCTAAGAGATGAACCTGGGAGATTATCCCAAACCTACTGCTAAACCCATTATCTAGTCCTGACCCTTTTATTTAGTCACTGCTCAAATACTTTAACAATTTTTATTTACTTATTTGTTAAACTTTGCAGCTTCTCTTGTGTTTAGTGGTTTACTGAGGTAGAATTACATCTTAGTGGTTGTGAGGGAGAACACCTTAATCCAGTAGGTTGGTGCTGCTTTCCCTATAACAGCAAGGTATATATGGGACAAATACAATAAAGTCCTAAAGAGAGAATCTTCATAAAGCTCACCAGCAGAAAGGAAGAGAAAGGGATTTTTTTTTCTTTAAGAGGAAAAAAATTATGTCAGCCATAATCCCTCTCTCCTTCACAAAAGTAAAAGTATCTGAGGCATAGGGATTGGGTTAGGCACCTGGACCTCTCCTGGCTATGACACCCCACCTGCGTCAAGACTATCAAGGAGGTTTTATGGTTCAGTGATGAAGTGATATGACAGCATTAGCCACTTGGCGGGCCCTTTAAATGCCTCTCCCCAGGTTTCCCTGGCAGTGGAGAACAGAGGGATTCTCCGCTGCCAGAGAAAGCAGCAGCGGGAAGCATTTAAAGGGCTCATCAAGAAGCTGATGCTGCCACATCAACTGTTTGGTGTGCCCTTTATATGCCTTCCCGCATTTCTGAGGCAGGGTCTGCAAAAGGGAGCTTTTCTACCAGGCATTTGGTTGAGGTCGACTAAAACTAACCACATTTACCGGGCCCCTGAAACCCCTTCCAATGAAGCAAACACCCTGAACTGACCATGACACTGTTAAAATGTTGATGTTGTTAAACACTATTGTCTCTGTTATGACTGTTACTATTGTTACTCATTTGATATGGTTATGAGTTTTACTGTATTGTTCCTTGTTCCCCCATGTTCCATGTAAACTGCCCTAATTCACGGGGGGGGGGGGATGAATGAATGAATGAATGAATGAATGAATGAATGAATGAATAAATAAATAAATAAATAAATAAATAAATAAAGGGAATGGTGCCAAACAGCTGATTACAGACCAATTGTTCAGTGGGTGCTATCCTTCCTTTTCAGGCTACAGAGATGCGCTCTGGTGCCTGGGAAGTGAGGGTTATGTGCGCGCACACACAAAAACCCCAGTGATACTTGCTGGATTTGGCCAAATAGATTAGGCCAAATCTAATACAGTGAACAGTCATTCATGTCATTCAGATTTAGGCTGAATCAGTTTGGGCCAAATCCAAAATGGTACAATTATTTTTGTATGTGTACATGACTATTCTGCCTCCATTCCTTTACCACAAAAGGGTTATATATGATAATATACAGTCTGGGAGACCCATGAAATTAATGGCTCCATAAATTACAGCTGCCAAAGGAATCAGCAGTCATGGGGACACTCCTTCTGTATAGGCCATTTGGTAAATATCATTGTATGACTCTGTCCCAGGTCACTGATGATCCAGTTCTCTAGATGCAGCTTCAATACAGCCTCCACTGAAATAATGAGTCTCTTGTGGCGCAGAGTGGTAAGGCAGCCACCTGAAAGCTTTGCCCATGAGGCTGGGAGTTTGATCCCAGCAGCCGGCTCAAGGTTGACTCAGCCTTCCATCCTTCCGAGGTCGGTAAAATGAGTACCCAGCTTGCTGGGGGGTAAAACGGTAATGACTGGGGAAGGCACTGGCAAACCACCCCGTATTGAGTATGCCATGAAAACACTGGAGGGCGTCACCCCAAGGGTCAGACATGACCCGGTGCTTGCACAGGGGATACCTTTACCTTTTTTAGGGCATTTAAGACCAGGACATTAGGGAATGTGGGGGGAAAGCAAAGACATAAAGGGCAAATACTAGAGGGAATTAAAGAGAAAAACAGGCAGGTACACAAAATCTAGTGCCAAACGTTTTCGGTTGTCTGTCACAACTGTCATGAGTTCGAAAAGATGTTTAAATAAAAGGATGGGATCCAGCTGTGAAATCTGGATCTAGATCTGAACTTTTTCAAAGTTCAGCATTGTCATGATCAGGGATTTAAAAAAAATTGGTCTCATCTTTAATATAAACTCCAAATGTTTAAGGTAACGTTAATCAGATGTTCATGAGATCCAATGGGAGGTTCATGCAGTAAAAGATGAAATAAAATATCCTTGGCATTGAGAACAGATTTTATTATGATTCTTGGAGACATGTGAACACAGTTTAGTAGGCAACGTGGGTATTCTATAATTCCCATTCAGATCAGTGGGATTTATACAGAAGCTCCAAGAAAGTTCCTTTGTTGTTGTTGTTATGTGCGAAGTCATGTCCGACCCATCGCGACCCCATGGACAATGATCCTCCAGCCCTTCCTGTCCTCTACCATTCCCTGGAGTCCTTTTAAGTTTGCACCTACTGCTTCAGTGACTCCATCCATCCACCTCATTCTCTGTCGTCCCCTTCTTCTTTTGCCCTCGATCACTCCCAGCATTAGGCTCTTCTCCAGGGAGTCCTTCCTTCTCATGAGGTGGCCAAAGTATTTGAGTTTCATCTTCAGGATCTGGCCTTCTAAAGAGCAGTCAGGGCTGATCTCCTCTAGGACTGACCGGTTTGTTCGCCTTGCAGTCCAAGGGACTCGCAAGAGTCTTCTCCAGCACCAGAGTTCAAAAGCCTCAATTCTTTGACGCTCGGCCTTCCTTATGGTCCAACTTTCACAGCCATACATTGCAACTGGGAATACCATAGCCTTGACTAAACGCACTTTTGTTGGCAGGATGATGTCTCTGCTTTTTAGGATGCTGTCTAGATTTGCCATAGCTTTCCTCCCTAGGAGCAAGCGTCTTTTAATTTCTTTGCTGCAGTCCCCCTCTGCAGTGATCTTGGAGCCGAGGAAAATAAAATCTGTCACTATCTCCATTTCTTCCCCATCTATTTGCCAGGAATTGAGAGGGCCGGCTGCCATGATCTTTGTTTTCTTGATGTTGAGTTTCAAGCCAACTTTTGCACTCTCCTCCTTCATCCGCATCAACAGGCTCTTTAGTTCCTCTTCACTTTCTGCCATTAGAGTGGTATCATCTGCATATCTGAGGTTGTTGATATTTCTCCCTGCAATCTTGATCCCAATTTGTGACTCCTCTAATCCCGCCTTTCTCATGATGTGCTCCGCATACAAGTTAAATAGGCAAGTCGACAGTATACAGCCTTGCCGAACTCCTTTCTCAATTTGGAACCAATCCGTGATTCCATGTTCAGTTCTCACTGTTGCTTCTTGACCTGCATATAAATTTCTCAAGAGACAAATAAGATGCTCTGGTATTCCCATCTCTTTAAGAACTTGCCACAATTTGTTGTGCTCCCCCTTCAAGGATCGCTGCCTTGTTGTGGCAAGGGGGCTTGCGTAGCTCAGTGAAGCTATGAGCTATGCCGTGCAGGGCCACCCAAGACGGACAGGTCATAGCTGAGAGCTCTGACAAAAGGTGATCCACTGGAGAAGGAAATGGCAAACCACTCCAGTATCTTTGCCATGAAAACTCTATGGACAGTTCCAAAAGGCAAAAAGTTCCTTTAATAGGGAATAAAACCATCACAACAACAGTGATTGCATTCATGATCTCTACCTCCTTCCTTATTTTGAGAACCCAGATTCTTAAATATTCTTACAGAACTGCATTAGTTTAGAGAAATGTTTTCCAAACACCCCACCCCCCAAAAAATATTTTTCCTACTCTGTACTGCTCTGCCAGGCCACACACCAGGTACAGATTAATAATACCCTCAGCCGGAAACCAAGACCAAATAGTTAGGCAAGTTGAGAGTTCAAAGTCCAGTCCAAAGGGTCAAAAGCTGAGGGGGTCAATCCACCAAGGGAGACAGTCAGGGATGCAGAGTCGAGAGCCAGGCCAGGGGCAAACACCAGAGTAAGTTCCAAAGCCATATCATGACTGAGTAGCCAGGAATCAGATTCAAAACCAATCCAGAGTCAGGAACCAGGAACAGAGTCAAGGGGACAAGATGAAGTTGGGAACCTAGGACGAAGTTGAGGAGTTAAGCCATTGTGGCAGAGCTTCGCTACAATGACCTGGAATGCCAGATGTCTAGGCAGATGGGCAGGGAATGCATGTGTCATACCCATGGAGAAGCTTGCCCCAAGTCTCTCCTTAAGTATACCTTGGTGGGGTGAGGAAGCCAATCCACTGAAGGGCTTACTTCTGGGCCTAGTCCTCATCTGAGGAAGGAGCCTCAGATGGGCCCCATCAGGACTGACAGTGTGCTGATAGCTGAGCTGATTTTCTGATAGCTGACAGGTTGGCTTGCTTTTGACACCTTTGGCATTCTGGCAACTTTTCAGAGCTAGATGGACCCTGCTGCCATGGCCCGGGTGGTGCAGCCATAAAAAGCTGGGTTGCTTCCTGGTGTCGTGGTTCGGTCCTTGGTGGCTTGGGAACCAGACCGAACCCCGCCATCAGAGGCGCCCGCGATCACGGAGGTAGGGCATGGTGATCACAGGCAAGCCGGCAGCTGGGCGCCCCACCCGATCGTTGAGGTGGCAATGGCCGCTAAAGAACCTCAATGTCCCCCTCCACCTTTTGACAAGGGCCCGGAGATGGCCCTTTGTTCCAGGAAAATGGGCCATCGGGAACCCCGGAAAACCTCGCATATGTGCATGAGTCATGATTGTATCAGCATGTTCCCTCCGGAAGTACTGGGTGGGGCAATACAGCCAAAGGAGGTGGGTTTTGTATAAAAGAGAGCTTCCACCTGGAGTTCGGTGGAAGCTCTTACTCCATACCAGCGGACTCCACGTTGCTGAAATAAAGCTTGTTCCTGTTGTATCGTTCACCAGGCCTGGCGTGACGTTTTCTTCAAGGGGCACCCTGTTTTTTCAGTTAGCAAGCGGGTTCCCGACATCGTAAGAGCTTCCCACCGAACTCCAGGGTCGGCATCGCATCCGAGCGCTTATCGGGACGGATCCAGAGATGGCGTTTTCAAGCAACGAGGCGGTCTCGACCCCCACGAACCCCGGGAACATGGGTTTAATGTCCCCGGGAGATTTCCTCCGAAAATCGGGGGGCCAGGAGCAGCTGTCCGGGACCCCGAGACCCTCGGCAGCGGCGGCCAAGGGAAGGCGCCGGGCCATGGGGTTCCCAAGCACGGCGGGGAGCGCGCCGAGGTCTGGGGGGTTGGCCCCAACCTGGGACACCCAGCTGAGGCAGGCGCTTCGCCCGGTAAGACCTGAGGAATCCCTAGAGGACCTGCGGCGGGCCATGGCGGACTTGGCCAGGCGCTTGCAGGCAGCTGAAGCCCGCGAGCAAGCTCGGGCCGGGCCCGGAGGGACTGGTAATACAACGGCGGAGGGGATCGCGTCGAGTGAGGACGCCTCCAGCGACGAGGACGAGCCCGGCACTGGTGAGCGGGCCCCGGACCCCGACCCGGAGCAGTTTTCAGTCCCGAGTAGGCGAGACGGCCAGCGGAGAGGCGAGACAGCAGAGGATCTCGGGGGAGCGGGCGAGCCGACGGGGCGGCGAGAGCCGGACCAACGCAGGAGCGACGTGCAAGGCAGGGAGCGGCACGGCGTCGTTGGGCAAGTTGGTAGCCGGTGGAGCGGAGCAGGACGAGACGGCGGACGCCGAGAATCCCGGATCCGGAGGGGGTCGGACTACTCTCCAAAACGTTCCCCCCCAGAGCTTAAGGCGTGTTTCGACGGGACGCCGGACGATCTCCCGCAGTTCCTCCTCCACGCGCTGACGCATGCCCGGAGATATGGAGACCGGTATGAGGACTCCGAGGACTTGGTCTGGGGGGTGGCCTCGTGTCTCCAGGGCAAGGCGGGTCAGTGGTACCTGGGGTTGGCCGAGCGCGGCGACCCGGCAACTCAGGACCTGCAGGACTTCGTGGTCGCGCTCCGCCGACGATTCCAGGACCCCCAGGCTGAGGACAAGGCAAAGAGTCGGATCAAGGGACTTCGACAGGGTACTAGGGGGGTTATGGACTATATAGACATTTTCCGGAGGGAAGCAGGCAAGGTGTTCTCCTGGAACGAGGAGACCCAAATCGAGTACTTCCGGGAGGGCCTTAACCCGAAGCTCAGGGAATGGGCCGTGATCAAGGGGACGGAAGAAGATCTGTCTACACTGGAGGGGTGGTGTTTTGTGGTCGCCAAGCTGGAAGCCAGCCTGGGTTGGGCCGCCGCACCCCCCCGGGAGGCCAAAGGCGGGTCAGCCGAGGCGCCAAGACCGGGCCCCGACAACTCTCGCCCCAAACGACCCCCGAACCCCGAGCGGGAAAGGAGACGCCGGGAAGGACTGTGCCTGAAATGCGGGGGGTCAGGACATTTCGCAGCAGCGTGCCAACGGCAAGGGGGGGAGGACCGCGGGCTCTCCCAGGGGGGAGGTGCGACACGCCCCCAGCAGGCACGCCGGGCGGAGGACCTCCGCAACGAACCGGGAAGCGTCCAGGCGACGGGAAACGGCCAGGACCTGCTGTAGACGGCGCCGGGCAGCAGGTCCCGCGGTGCGAGGGAAAACCCCTACAGCATGAGGCGCGACCTCCGAACGTGGTAATTTTAGAGCTCCGGAACCCGGAGAACGGACTAAGTTGGGTGGGGGAGGCTCTTTTGGACTCTGGATGCGACCACAGCATGGTCCACCCCCAGATAGCCCGGGCTTTGGGGCTACCGAAGCGCATTCGGAAGGTTCCCCTGGTTTTCGTCCAGATGGACGGCAGCCCGATTCAGGGGGGACCTTTCAGGGAGGAGGTGGGTCCTATCGCCATCCACATAGGGGACCACCAAGAGCTGCGGTGGCTGATCCAGGTCCCCGTAGCGGGATATCGGGCGGTGTTGGGCCTGGATTGGCTGAAGGAACACAACCCCGTGGTGGACTGGCGGGCGGGGACCCTGAAGTTCGACTTGACGGTGGGTGCACGGCATCGGGTCCCCCGCGAGAATTCCAGCCACAAGAGGACGGCGGCGCGTCCCAGGGGAGCGGCGGCGGCGCAGCAGGAGAAACCAGAGCCCGAGGTCCCGCCAGAGTACCGAGACCTCGCAGCCGTTTTCAGCGAGCGGGAAGCGGACGAGCTACCCCCACACCGCCGCACGGACTGCGCTATCAACATCCCAGAGGGGGCGGTACTGCCCAAAGGGCGCATCTACAAAATGAGTGAGGGTGAGCTCAAGGACCTCCGGGAGTTTTTGGAAAAAAATCTGGCCCGAGGTTTCATCCGGCCCGCTTCCAGTCCCATGGGAGCTCCAGTCTTGTTCGTCCGGAAAAAGGATGGGTCCAGACGGCTGTGCCAGGACTACCGGGGCCTCAACGCCATCGCAGCGGGGAACGCTTACCCCCTCCCGCTGATCCCGGATTTGCTGGCCCGGCTGGGCAAAGGGACTCTGTTCACTAAGCTGGACCTAAGGGAGGCGTACTACCGGGTACGCATCCGGGAGGGGGATGAGTGGAAAACGGCGTTTAACTGTCAATTGGGACAATTCGAATTTAAAGTGATGCCGTTCGGTTTAAGCGGGGCACCTGGGGTTTTCATGAGTCTAATTAATGAGGTGTTGCAGGACCTTCTGTTTCAGGGGGTGGTTGTTTATTTAGATGACGTCCTGATCTACAGCCAAGATCCCCAAGAGCACGTGACCCTGGTGAGGGAGGTGTTAAAGCGCCTGCTGGCAAACCACCTATACGTGAAGCTGGCTAAGTGCGAATTCCACCGTCCCTCCCTGGACTATTTGGGCTACCGCATCTCAGCCCAGGGCATAGCTATGGACCCCGAGAAGGTGCAGGCGGTGCTGGACTGGGAAAGGCCCCGCACCCGGAAACAGCTACAAAGCTTCCTGGGGTTTGCTAACTTTTTTAGAGGCTTCATCCCCAGATACTCCTCCGTAGTGGCTCCCCTCACGGACTTGCTAGGTACCAAGGGGAGAGGTCCTCGCGCCACGCGGCCCAGCGCAGCGCTCGGCTGGAATGAGAAATCGGAGGCAGCGTTCCTGGCCCTCAAGCAAGCTTTCGCGTCTGAGCCCACGCTACTGCACGTCGACCCAACCCAGCCGATGGTGGTACAAGTCGACGCCAGCGACGCAGCAGCCGGGGCGGTTCTCCTGCAGCGAGACCAGGCGGGGCAGCTGAGGCCGGCGGCCTACCTCTCACGAAAATTCGCCGAAACGGAGCGGAACTGGTCTACCTGGGAGAAGGAGGCGTTTGCGATTAAGTTCGCCCTCACCGAATGGCGGCATTGGCTGGAGGAAACAGAGGAGCCGTTCGAGGTCTGGACAGATCACAAGAATCTGGAGGCGCTCCGGCAACCGCGATCCCTGAACGCCAAGCAGATGAGGTGGGCGGAGTTCTTTTCGCGGTACAATTTCAAGCTGGGTCACATCCCCGGCAAAGAGAATTTCCTCGCGGACGCCCTCTCCCGGCTGCCGCATCATGGGGAGGGGTACGCTCCCTGCACCAGGTCTGTGTTCGGTGAGGAGCAGCTGGGACGGGGGGTCGTCACTAGGCGTCGGGCCAGGGGGGAATGGGAGCCCGACCCGGCGACCGCCCCGCTCCGAGACCGCCTAGTGGCAGCCTACGGGACAGACGAGGAGCTGGCTGAGCTCCGGGACTCTTTGATTTTAGACTCCGGTCTCTGGCGCAGGGGGGAGGCTGTCTACGTCCCGGAAGGGCTACGACGGGAAGCCCTCAGCCTCTGCCACGATGCTAAGACCGCCGGGCACTTCGGTTTCGTAAAATCCTGGAAGTTGGCCCGGCGGCGGTTTTGGTGGCCCAGTCTGCGGCGGGACACAAAAGCTTACGTCAGTGGTTGTCCTGTCTGCCTGACCTGCAAGCCGGGGGTTGGCAAGCCGAAAGGGCTGCTGCACCCGCTCGAGGTCCCGACCCGGCCGTGGTCAGTGATCTCCATGGACTTTATAACAGACTTGCCTCCTAGCAAGGGGAAAACGGTGATCTGGGTGGTGGTAGATCTATTTTCCAAACAGGCCCACTTCATTCCTTGCGCCAGTGTCCCCAGTGCTTCACAGCTGGCTCGGTTGTTCCTGGATCACGTGTTCCGACTGCACGGGCTGCCGGACAAGGTGATTTCCGATCGGGGCTCACAATTCGTGTCCCGGTTTTGGCAAGCTTTCCTGCGCCTGTTAGACATCGAGCAAGGGCTGAGCTCCGCTTACCACCCCCAGACGGACGGGCAGACCGAGCGGGTTAATCAAGTACTGGAGCAGTACTTGCGGTGTTTCGGTTCCTATCATCAAGACACCTGGGTGCCCCTGCTCCCCCTGGCCGAGTTCGCGTACAACAACGCAGACCACAGCAGCACGGAGATGTCGCCTTTTGCCGTCGTCTACGGGACAGACCTGAGACACTTCCCGGAGCTTGGAGAGGTCCCCGCCCGGGAATCGGCCGACCTTCGCGAGTGGGGGAAGCGTGCCGGGAGCTGCTGGAAGTCGCTGCAGGAGCAGCTCCACAAAGTCAAGGCAGCGCAGAAAGAGGACGCCGACCGGAAGAGACGACCAGCTGAGGAGATCCGACCGGGGGATCGAGTTTACCTTTCCACCCGGAACCTCCGGTTGAATTTGCCCAGCAAGAAGCTAGGCCCTCGGTTTTTGGGGCCTTTCGAGGTCTTGGCCCCGATCAACGAAGTTTCGGTCAAGCTCAAGCTCCCCAAGAACCTCCGGCACATCCATCCCGTCTTTCACGTGAGCCTTCTAAAAAAAACTCCGGACGGTGACGTTTGGCACCCCGTGTTTTCCCCGCCAGCGCCCGAGGTCCTGCCGGGGGGGGAGCACCACGAGGTGGCGGATATCCTGGACTCTAGACTCCACAGGGGGAAGTTGCAGTACCTCGTGGAATGGAAGGACTTCGCTTTGGGGGACCGGGAATGGGTCTGGGCAGCGGACGTCCTTGCGCCCCGACTCACTGAACGTTTCCACAAGCGGTATCCTGGCCGTCCCGGGGGGCTGGAGAATGGACCTTTGGGGGGGCAGAATGTCGTGGTTCGGTCCTTGGTGGCTTGGGAACCAGACCGAACCCCGCCATCAGAGGCGCCCGCGATCACGGAGGTAGGGCATGGTGATCACAGGCAAGCCGGCAGCTGGGCGCCCCACCCGATCGTTGAGGTGGCAATGGCCGCTAAAGAACCTCAATGTCCCCCTCCACCTTTTGACAAGGGCCCGGAGATGGCCCTTTGTTCCAGGAAAATGGGCCATCGGGAACCCCGGAAAACCTCGCATATGTGCATGAGTCATGATTGTATCAGCATGTTCCCTCCGGAAGTACTGGGTGGGGCAATACAGCCAAAGGAGGTGGGTTTTGTATAAAAGAGAGCTTCCACCTGGAGTTCGGTGGAAGCTCTTACTCCATACCAGCGGACTCCACGTTGCTGAAATAAAGCTTGTTCCTGTTGTATCGTTCACCAGGCCTGGCGTGACGTTTTCTTCAAGGGGCACCCTGTTTTTTCAGTTAGCAAGCGGGTTCCCGACACCTGGCTGAGACCAGGCTGCTCCTTGTCCTGAGGGTCTGGCTGGTCTCGATTCCAAGCCAGATCTTTGGCATCAGGCTCCTGCGACCTAGAGGGCTGTGCACTTGGCCTGGGCTCAGCATCCCAGTCTGCTCCATCCTCCAGCATGTCCCCAGGTTGTTCATTGGAAGGTCCAGGAAGTACAGGCAACACACCATCCAAACTTTCTGCCAAGGAACTCCAGCAGATTATTAAAAATTCTGGGATAAGTTTCAAAGCAGATAGTTAACGTAGGACATTGTCTATCCACCGAATGCATATCAACTCATGAGCTGAAATATATGAATTATCTCTACCATGGACTCTTCTGAAAATTTGTACTAATTTTGTTGGAGCAATTTTAACTTCTTACCCTCACATTTTGCTTTAGGCAATGTAGAGTTAGACAACATCTGAGGAACAGTTCTAATTGTAGCTACTCTGCTCTTATCCCTACACTCCTACAAATTTCTATCAAATGTGAAATTTGATGGCAATTCTAATTGAGCATTATATGACTAACTACCATTTCCCCTGCATGATTTTTATTAGTCAGTACAAAACAGAATTCTTTCAAAATGTACAGAACAGTCAGATATTCATTCTTCCCACTGCTCCAGTTGATGCCTTAATTCATGTATGAGATCTATCAGATTAAAACTGAAAGACTGTTCACTCAACAAAATCATATATAATTATTTCAGTTATGCCTTGATCAGTGTTGCATAGTGATGTTCCATGATTCATATTTCATTGGGGGGAAATCAGTTTGCCATATGATAAACTTAGAAACCAACAGAGAAATTAATGCTGCTCTGAACTCAAGAGGACTTACAAGCTGCAGTACACTCACACACACACATACACACACAACTCCTAATCAGTTGGGATAAGGAATAAGAGCTTTATTATAGGTTTGCATACAGCCATTTGACACATTAAAAGTTGCCAGAAACATTTCTGAACATTTAATGGGTACAATTTAAAGTGTGAAGTGTAATGGGTACAATTTAAAGTGTGTAATGGGTACAATTTAAAGTGTGAGGTGTAAACTCAAGAATCTCTTATTTTCTGCTTGAAAAAGAAGATTGGTTCTTGTATGCCACTTTTCTCTGCCCGAAGGAGTCTCAAAGTGGCTTACAGTCGCCTTCCCTTTCCTCTCCCCAAACAGATACCCTGTGAGGTAGGTGAGGCTGAGAGCCCTGATATTACTGCTCAGTCAGAACAGCTTTATCAGTGCTGTGGTGAGCCCAAGGTCACCCAGCTGGTTGCATGTGGGGGAGCACAGAATTGAACCCAGCTTGCCAGATTAGAAGTATGCACACCTAACCACTACACCAAGCTGGCATATTACACTAAACCATGTTGAAACACAAGCAACTGTTCATACAATAGGGTTGATGGACAATGCTTATCACTACCCAGGAGCAACTTAGAAAAATGGGTTTATATTGTCAGCAATAAAGGTAGGGGAGACGGTGAGAGCACTATGCAGGCCAGCAACCCCCATCCCATGGCTGATAGCCTTGTTGGTTTGTTCTGATGTTGAGAGCTACTGGTCATATAACAACCATACATTTAAATGGGCTCCACGTTCTTCAAACGAGGTCCACTGGCAAGGACTCGAGGTCCACTCCTCCCAGTTATTGTGACAAGTGTTTATGTCAGAGGTTGTGGTTCCATTATCCTCACTGCATGAGCCACAACTATTACGAGGACACCAGACAATCAGTCATTATATGATGTATGGACAGTGTGTTTCCTGTTTTCTTCAGTAGTTGTCCTTCACCTTAAGGCAAAACTATGATTTGCAACTACCAGAAGTCTTTTATGGTTAGAAAATATTTTTCCCCACACAGTGTCCAACCCCCCCACCCCCACCCCCGTTTCCAATGCAGGTCAGATTTCCCCCGGCAATGCTGCCCCAGGGAGACTGGAAGGAGCTATGCTCCCCGCCTGAGCTAGCCCAGCAACAACATGAGGGGGATTCGGAGGCTTGAGGAAGGGGGAAGCACTGGCAAAAATTGCCTTCCCTCAGCACCAATGGACTCAAAACTATACCCACTGCAGTTTTTAACAGAACTTTTGGTCCTATATCATAGTGATCTGAGGGGATGGGGTTTGGCTTTACCTCTGAAGTATTTCTGACCCTTTTCACTCATGTGCCTTGGGAGAGAGCCCAGTCAGCCCTAATTTTAACTCAAATCCGTAACTGACGTTTCCTTACATGGCATCCTTTGCTGATCTGCTTCTCCTCACTCAAAGCCAAGGCCCTCAAAGTTTTCAAAGTGAAAAGCCCGCCTGGAAACATCTTGAGCTCTGACAGATTTCAAATGGCTTGCCTGATTTTACATCAAAGAACAGCTTCAAGTGAAGAATGCTGAAAAGATGTTTAAGCTAAGAGGTTAATATCATACCATCTGGAGAAGCACAAGAGCTGACGAAAAGAACTTTGAGATTCCACTACCCTTCCTAAACGGCCATTAATGCACAAGCCGAATGCGCTCAAAGCAGAATGTTTTGCTGCTCATAGCAACAGTTTAATGCCTAACCAATGAATGGCCTTTCAAAGACAGCCAAAGAAACAGCCCTGCAGACAACAGCCCGAGCTTCTCTTTATACTATCTTGTTGCTTCCCAAGATTTATTGCATTTTGATAAATGATCATTTATGTTGTTTTGACAATTGGAGAATTTATGAATGAGAGCTGTTTGCCTAAAGTGATGAACTGAATTGTAAAAGAACCATTAGCAATGATGGCACCATTTGAGATTTGTTTAAGAATCAGGTTACGGTTTTGCTTTCTCTTCAAGAAGAAGAAAAAAAGACAGTCAAAGAGCCTCTATTTCAGAGCAACAAACTCCTGATAGGCCGTACCAAGAGATCGCAGAGAAAACGTTATAGGCTGCCTGTTTCTGTTTCGGGTGGAGCGGACTTCCAGAACGGTGGCAAAAACTTCTCACTCACATTCTCCAGTCTCATGCTGGACATGGAGACAAGATAGGACATCATTATATAAGGTGGTTGAGAGGGGAGGGGAGAGATAAGAAGAATCAGGAGGGGAAAGCTGGGAGGAAGCCAGAGCAAATGAGAGGAAGCCGAGGCAGAGACAGTGTGTGAGAAGAGAAGCTAATGAAGGGGAAGTAACATAGAATCATAGAGTTGGAAGGGGCCGTACAGGCCATCTAGTCCAACCCCCTGCTCAACGCAGGATCAGCCCTAAGCATCCTGAAGCAACGCTCCCCATCCCCAGCAGTCCACAGGTATTCACATAATACGAAGAATGATTTTTTAAAAATCCCAAACAAAGAAACCAACCAAACAAAAAAAACCTGATGCTTTAACCATATACAAATTGAAGCTGACAAGAACCTGTGTAATGGCTGAGATGTTGTATGCATGCTGGGCAGGCCCAAGGTTCTAATCTCCTGTGCAGCCCTTTGCAATTAATTCTAGTCAAAGATCAACTCTGCATAGAACTGTACAGTGGGTGACCTTCAGACCATCACTTTCTCCATGCTTAACCTATCACGTAAAGTTGTGAGAATAAAATGGAGGAGGGAAATTCCTGTCTACCACTCTGGGCTTCGTAGTGAATGTGCACACAACCTGCATGTGTATGTATACATCTGATTGTGACAGCCAAAGTGTTTTCACTTTGTAATTGACATCATGGTCCAGTACCTAGATAAGTGTGGTTTAAATCACATATTCAGCTGTACAGGTGTTGAATATAACACAAGAATTAGACAACCCATCTTTTTTTAAAGTCTAATGGATACTGTATACAGATTGTGCTCACATTCATTGTAACTTTGGAACTGGACTCTGCTAAATGGTGGGAAAAGAATATAATTGAGTTAAACTTGTATGATTTATTTAATTGGGCAATAGCCTTAATTCTTATTCACTTAAATGATGTAAAGAGGGCAGGTTCCCTGGAGAAGCAGCACAGACATTTCACAAATGAATATATTTATTGTAAATGACCTGATTTGGATAGCTAGGCCTAGCCTAATCTTGTCAGACCTAGGAAGATAAGTAGGGTCAGCCCTGGCCAGCATTTGGATGGGAGACCACAAAGGAATACCAGGGTCATGAA
The DNA here is from genome assembly GCF_049243985.1 of Paroedura picta. Classification (NCBI taxonomy): domain Eukaryota; kingdom Metazoa; phylum Chordata; class Lepidosauria; order Squamata; family Gekkonidae; genus Paroedura; species Paroedura picta. The sequence continues at coordinate 137,421,853 of NC_135370.1, forward strand.
ATGGAAGCAAGCAGGCCACCTCTGAAAGCCTCTTGCCTTGAAAACCCTATGGGGTCACCATAAGTCAGATGTGACTTGATGGTACTTTCCACCACCAGCAAGCTACCAAATGTACAAATGAAATAAGGTCAAGTATGGCTGTGTATTTACTTCACTGAGACCATATAATTTAAAGAAAATAGTCCTGCTTTACTGATCTGAGGTTGAAACATAATAGTTTAGATGTGAGCAAAAGCAGGTGTATTTTCTTTAAAAGCAAAGTAATCTTCTTTTGGAGGTCATTTGAGCTTTCCAGTGCTCCCTTTCATACAGTTTGGTTTTCATGCAAAGAAAACCATGTATTAAATGACACACTAACCTACCTCTTGATGCCATGTTAGCAAGAAGCAGTGCAAAGCAACGTGAGTGTTTGATCATGCCTACAACCTTTGGGGGAATACGTAAAAAAACAGTAGCTACTGTTTAAATGTTTAAATGTTTATCTCTAGAAGAGCCACCGAAAAGTAAAGAACATCTCTAAACCATTTCTGCAAACATACAAGAATGATGAAGTTGTCAAAACGGGGTTATAATGAAATGCCTGGGAAAGGCTCCAGCACAAATGGGAGCAGAGTCAGAACACCAACCTTTGGGAGAGGCTCTCTTTCCGCACTGCTCCCATGACACTTCTTGAGCTCTGTTAGATCACACAGGCTATAGAAACATTTAAAGTGCCTTAACTGTTCATAACCAATATTTACAAAACTAGAGGCATATTAAGGATGTAGTTGTCTGAAATAAAAACAATCTAGTTAGAAGTGTGCAGTTCTTTCCTTTTTATTTAATCTCACTTTTGTTTGCATCTTGTTCATTGCCCTGTTTACTTTGATGGGAAACACAGTCTAATGGGGATCACCTCTAATTATACTGCAATCTCTTTGTTTTCCATTCAATTGGGATGACATGTTGTGCATTTCTGTCCCTCATCCACGTGACCTTACCAGACAGAACAGAGAACTGATCACCATTCTAGACAGAATTTAGAAAGCAATCTGAAGCAGAACTACTCAGAATTCCCCTCAGTTCGTTCAGTGGGGCTTACTAAAAGGAAGTGTTGTTAGCTTTGCATTGTAAATAAGTTTCAGGAAGGCAGTTATCAAGCAGCCCCAGTAAGAGGACCATGTTAAACAGATGATGAAATGGGACATCCCACACACCTGGAATGGCAGTCAGTTACAAAGTGGGTACAGAAGTCTGCATTGGCACCCCATGATAGGCAGGAAGAACTACAGAAGAAATACAGGGATGTGATTTGCAGAGTAATGTAAAGGCTACAGAGGACTGCATTTTGGCAGCCTCAGGAAGAGGATCATTTAGACCAGGGGTCATCAACCCCCGGTCTGCGGCCCGGTGCCAGGCTGCAAAGGCCACGGTACCGGGCTGCCGGCAGCCGCACCTGCCTCCCCTCACCCACAGCGAGAAGGAAGGGAAGAGGCAGGCGCAGCTGCCGGCACGCCGGTGACGCAAATGCACATGCACGCAGTTGCCACACGCATGCGCATTAGCGCCCCTGGTTGCAAAAAACGCACAGTTGCCGCACATGTGCGTTAGCACCACCTGGTGGCGAAAACGCGCATGCGCGGCAACTGCTTGTGCGCGTTTTCGCAGCACCTGGGCCGTCGGCTCTCCCCTCACCCTGGAGGCGGTCCCTGACCTGAGAAAGGTTGGGGATCACTAATTTAGACTACCAATCTTTTCCAACCCACAGGTTCAAGTATCTCTGACAAGGAAAAGCAATTAAACCATGGTATAATACATGCAAAAGTTCAACCACAATGGCACAGCCCCCCCCCCAAAAGTAACAATTTGGGCAAAGATGGTGAAGTGAGGAGGTTTTGCTGGCATCTAACCGCCCTTCTGCTGCAGACTAAATCTGCAGCATTTATGGTGGAGCAGAAAAAGTTGAAAATCTATACAGCAATTATCTTCTATGGAAGTATTGAAGATTGAGGGCCTTTCTGCACAAGAACCAATGTTGCTAAATGTTTTCAGTATGCAGAAAAACTATATTTAATAGTGGAATTTTGTCATTCCATATAACTTTAATTCTAGTGTAATATTGAAGTCCTATTCATTCCCCACAGGTTTCTGGTCTCGCTGGAATCGCAACAAAGGAAACGATATTTTTCCGTGCTTCTTCCCATCCCTGGCCATCAATCAAACAGAACAGCCAATGTTCGTGCTCCCGTAAAGCACCTTTCCCTTTAAAAACTGTTTTTAAAAAATCCAAACACACCAGTCGCAATGAATATTTGTTCAATCGTTGTCTCAGAAAGACCTTTTTTGCTGACATAGAAGCTGGCGCTTAATCGTTTCCACGCTCTTCAAGTAAAAAAAAAATCCCCCCCCTGGGCGCGATTTGTGGCTGAAATTACAGGTAGCGTCGAACAGGGGGCTGTATTGTGCTTGGAAACTTTAAAGACACTGGCAGTAGGGAGCTTTGTTTTACTGTTAAGCACTTCTGTGGAGGGACTTTAGCCAGAGAAGCCTCGCTCGTTTGTTGCTTTCACCGGTCTAAGGGAAAAAGAATGGCGATCGCGTCTCCAGAAGCTCAGGGGTGAGAGCGAGGGAGGGACATTCTTTCTACCGCTATTTTGAGAACGCACATGTCTTTCACTGATGTGTTGCAGCTCATGCTCAGAAGTGTAGCATTTTTTTCACGAGGAATTCACTTTTCTGGATTTCCCCATAAGCACTATAAAATTCCTATTGTTGCAGGAGTTCGGTGGGAGTTTTGCGGTTTGCTTATGACGTCATGCGAAACATTAAATTAATAGCGTTTATGAAAGATAAGATTTTTGCTACATTTAAGTTGTTCGGAATGGCCCTCATTATGGTGCTTGGCTTCTTAAGTGGCTGCTCCTGCCCAAAATCTGTGTTTGCACAATCAAGGGAGGGGATAGGAAAGGGAAATTGAAAACAGAGTCAACATGGAAGATATAACTATTCCTGTCATCAGTCAAAGCTAATCTAGCCAGGAAAATGAGGGATATCCTTCCCCACCCAAGATGATGTCTTCACATTTTGCCAGCCACATGGATCCTGTTGCTTCAAAAGCAGCCCTGGGTCATGAGATATGTTTTTGAGATATATAACCACCCATGACTTCTCAGGCCTGGCGATGCCTGAGATTGAGGCAGAGGCTCCATATAAAAGCTAAGAAATTAAATTCGGGCTACAGGATAATTCACAGAAAGCTGACTCAGGACATATCTACTCACCCTCCCCCACCCAGCTCAGACACTCTTCTGACAATGGCTTTATTCTTTAGCCTCCTAAGGACTCATCAAACTTGTGTCCATGATTAACGACTGAGGTGTGCAGGTCAATAACAAACCTTCTAGGACCTTCCAGGAATTTGTCTTACCATGCAGACTCTCTAGAAACCTAATCATAAGCAAAGGCAGGGCCATGAACTGTCCTCTGGCCTTCGTTAACAGACATTAATCAGGTCTGCCATTCAGAAAATCTAATAATCTCATCTGCCCCCTTGCCTCACCTGGCACTGTATATGCAGCATACACAGGTCACAGCTGCAACATGCAATGTTGTCCCTTGCTTGTTCGGAACAAATGTGTATATCTCCAGGCACCTATATATTTGGAATCTTTGGCCTACATATACCAAGGTCTAAATTCAGATCAATGCTCAGAAGAATTAAGAGAAAGGGCTGTTATGCAAACAGAATTTTTTAATGTTACAAACCGAAAAAGAGACCAAATTATGCAATATGGAAAAGGGAGCAAAAATAATAATAATAAAGAATGGAAAAGGCGATCCAGTGAACAGCACACAAAAACCCTTTGTCTCGAAAACCTCTTGCCTGCCCAAAGGGAAAATAAACTTATAAAAACCAGTGAGGTTTACAAGTCTTCTCCCTGCCTGCTAACTCTTTGGCCCAGCCAGATGATTTGGTCCATGCATGGCTGAATGGCCATGCCCTTGAGTCAGAACTTTGGTCACTGTCTAAGATGTTTTAAAAAACAAAGAAAAAAACTTCATTCTCTAACATACATCTCTGTTTACTAGAAGCACAGTAGCACCAGGATTGTAGCAGAAGTGTTACAGGAACAAATGAAAATAATTAAAACATGAAGCTAAGTAGTTAGTACAAATCACTTCTTTTACCTTGACATTACAGATAAATGGACTGGACACAAGCAAAGCTTGTACTTTGAAATACAGGTGAATCAACTCAAAACTTCTCTTCATAGCCCAGTTATTGGACTGTATGCATTTCACAGTGTATGTCAAACATTTTGACTCTTTCTCTTGTTGTTGGCAGAGTTTCTGTTAGACCTGTTCAGAAATGGGGCTGAGTCTTCATACATTCTGCTATTCCTTCTACCCATTCATAACCAGGAATACATCCTTGGCCTTCATGGGTCTAACCTAGAATATCCAAAACTGATCCATCTTGCTTCTTCTTGGCAGATGGACAAATGTATTGTTGACTCCATAGAGAGGAATTTGTTCCCACAGAGAGGGATGCTTAGACTCTGCAACAAACATGAGGATCTTATGGGCTGGTTCCTAGTTTAATGGGTGATTTGTCTGGATCTGTTGTGTATTCATTGAGACATCCTGCATTTCTTTATCACAGGAAAAATACTATTTATTGTATTTTTGGATCCTCTTCACCACTGAGAAAATACCAGCCTGCTTCATGTGATTGGGAAAATATAGGTTGTTTTGTGAGATTTCCCCAAGGGGCTCAAGGAGGCAGTGGTGCGCTGTCTACTGAAAAAACCATTGCTGGACCCATGGGACCCTGCCAGCTACTGTCTAGTCTCGCATCTTGCCTTTTGGGGCAAGGTGGTGGAGCGGGCCATGTGGATCAGCTCCTAGCATTCTTGGAAGAAACTTCAGCCCTAAACCCATATCAGTCTGGCTTCTGACCTGGCCATGGGGTGGAGACTGCACTGGTCGCCTTGATGGATGATATCCGGCGCCAGCTAGATCGAGGTGGTTTGGCTATTCTCATGCTTTTAGATCTGTCGGCTGCATTTGATGTGAGATTTTGGCCCACCGCCTTGCCAGGGCCGAGATTAGGGGGACAGCACTAAAGTGGCTTGTCTCTTTTCTCCAGAACTGAACACAGAGGGTTGCAATGGGAGAAGAGTTTTTTTAGCCCTGGCCCCAACCAGGTGGAATGAGCTCCTGGAAGAGCTACGGGCCCTGCAGGAATTGTCAGCTTTCCATAGGACATGTAAGACGGAGCTCTTCCACCAGGCATATGGTTGAGGCCACAGCAGCTCCTGGCGTTGTCAGCTGTTGATCTCTAGTGGAAACCAACTAAGTCCCTTGCTCTCAGATAGAGAGTAATAGACCTTTGCTGGATGGGGGAAGGGGAGTGGGATATATATTTATTATCCGCTACCATGATATTGTGTTTTAATTACATTTTTTAATGGGTTTATGGCATTTTATTGTTTTTATGACTTCTGTAAACCGCCATAAGATATTTGAGAGTGGCAGTATATAAATATAAAAATAAATAAAAAATAAAATCAATAAAATAAAATGCCCCACTCAGATTCATGGTGCTTCACCATGCCATGGGGCTTTTTGTTTGAATTTGCAGGAAGGTGGGATTGCATTCTACACAATCGCACCTTTATGCAAAATAACTCCACCCCCCCCCCCGCCACAAACCCCTTTATGGCAGAAACTGTCTGCCGCCACTGTTTTCCCGGGGGGACACATTTCAGTGGGGGACCAGGTGCCCTGCTGAAATGTGTCCCGATACAGAAAGCTGTGGAGTCACTGCACTGATGGTAGCCCAGTGTGGGCACTGCCATACGGAATCAGTCCCAGAAAGTAAAAAGCTTCTATGCTCACCTTCCAAGACACACCACCCCTGCAACAAATATAAACTTTAACTTTAGGAGCCCTGAATTCTTGTAATGTACCCAAGGACTAGCCTGATGAAGTGTCTGCCTAGCAGAGAACCTGGGATGGCTTCCACTAAAAAATCATCTGAGTTGCTTCTTATAACTTATTTCTTAAATATTTGTGTGATTCTATAAGCTGACTAGTTATTTGTAGCTCAGTAATCCCTCAAACTTAATATTCTACAATACGCTTTCATTCTGCCTTCAATGTTCTGCTTTTTTAAAACTCAAGTACTGTATCCCTCACTGTGTGTTATTGCTAATCCCAAGGTATGACCCAAATTTGCACCCATTCCAGCACAGACTAAAAGATTCCTTGACCTAATAATCTGAAGGTGTCTGTGTGAAAGAGTGTTTATTCCTGTTTCATTTTTTTAATGGCCCATATATTATTTAGGAAAAATGAATGGGTTTGTTCCCAAACATTTAGAAAAATGTCAGTGAAGCAGGATGCAGACACTGGATTGCCACTTGCTGGTAAATCAGCATCAATTATTTCAGAACAGTTCAGCACTTTTCATAAAATGGGATTTGCATTTTGAGGTCCCCCCACCCCATGCATCAAGACACATCTTTGAAAACAGGAACAAAATAATGTCACAATATGCTGTAGATCATCCAGTTGAACAATTCTGGAACAAATGAGTTTCACTTCTGAATACTGTTTTATTCCCCCCCACCCCAAGACTGAATTCAAATACTATTTTATGCTCCCCTTTCACAAAATTAACAATGGCACAGAGAAGTAATTTAATCAGCTCCAAGATTCTTTTTATATTATGACAAACCCGTGCACCTCCAGGGTGCTCATCTGCCACAGAGCAAATTTTATATGTCACTCAGATGTGTTACAACTTGCCATTATTTTTGTGGTGTCTACAGCATGGTATTTATGGCAATTCAGAGAACAATCTAAAGAAACATCTTAAGAGCCTTTGAGCACAAAAAAGGAGAAAGAAAATTAAGCTACATATGTAGAACGGATCTGCAGGTGATGTAAATCAGTGATGCCCTGTTACAGTAAATCAGGCCACATTGATTTACACTAGTGGAGAAGCTCTTGCTTGCTATCCCTGTAGGGAATGAAACCATTTCTAACCTTGGGTGCATTTGGAAAAGTGTTACTTGCATTTTCTAATTGTTTTGTTTGTTGAGCACAGATTTTGAAGTGAGAACACAGTGAAGCATTAACAAAGCCAAACAATGAAATATTCATTCCCCCTCCCCTCCGGAAGAAAACTTTCTTTACAGTGCCCTGGCAAATTGACTATAGTTAGTTACTGTGCAAGCTGCCCCACAATCTGGACCCCCCGAGAGGATTCCAAGTGAGGGGGAGGAGGAAACTGAGAACAATTAAGAAACAATGAAAATGTAGGGAGGAAAGAAAACATGGAACCCTTCCAGAATGCTTTCATGGGAAGTATTTTCAAACCACTTTGACAAGATTCAAACTAGGGTAGGGGAATTAAAAACTTGGGGTACAGATTATATATATGTAGGTGACCACTTGAATCAATTTAAGTTAGATCCTCCACTGGATTTTAAAGAGCAAGACTACTCAATTAATGGGGAAAAGCCCAGCCACATCTCTAAAAAAGAGATTAGCAAATGAAGATGTGTATTGCATGAATAAGCTTTATCAGTTTCTAATGCCTTTGAACTTGGTTGATTTTAAAGGCATAGCTATAGCAGCTAGTTGAAAAGTTGACAACCTTGGGCACATTATTCATGAATGATACAAGAGAAGCCTCACTGGCTTTCTGCTTTCAGTTTAGGCCTGGAGATAGCCTGAGAAAAGTTACTTGCCTTTTCTAGGGATGCTCTTAAATTTCTGGGGATGTGCTCTGATGCCAAGTTTATGAATGCTTCTTAATGTATTCCCACTTTCCTATTTTTTTGGAACCATAGTTTGTTATCACATACAAACTAGGTAAGCATTAAATTACATTTCTATCAAAACTGTTTTTTGAAACAATGAATGTTTCCGCATGAGGAATCTGCACCTGGGCAGCCTCTGGTTGTTGGCGGGTTTTTAGAGCCCTCTCCACATGATGCTGCCTGCATCCTGAGGCTGTCCATTGACTGGCTAGAGTTTTGCCCATATTTGCCTCAGGATGAGGCAAATAGGGAAAAGTGGATTTGCCACTTTTTATCTTGCATCCCATCAGTGAGAAATCAGTAAGCAACCAGAGGCAAGCCCATATGGATGGGGAAAGGTGTGATAGTCTCTCTAGCATTGTTCAACTTTCCATATTAAAAGCCCCATTAAACCCCCTTTAAAACAATTCTGGACATCCATCCATGTACAATAAACAGACTCCTAAAACTTTTAAAAACCATGGTGGTCTGCAACCCATTAACCCTCCCCCCACCCCGAAATCTAGCACAGGAGTGGGAGGAAGGAGCCTAAATAACACAGTGAATGCTTACGTTCTTAACACTGGAGAGCCTATCAGATCTTCCTTACCATGCCAGCCTCAAACAGACCATAAAGTGTTCATGGTCTTTTTAGGATCAGTCTTTTTTGGGATCAGGCAGGCAAAACACAGACTTGTTTGTGTATTTTTGAGCTAGGGAATGAAAGGGGAAAGGGGGGAGCAGGTAATCTAGCAGCCTTCTCCAGATCATTTAGCCATGTGCACACTTTATTTTTAAGTGAACTGTTTACACAAAATGGCTCTTTGAGCTCCAGTTATCATGTTGAGCATCTAAGAAATTCACCCAGACATAAATAAAGTCCAAAGTAAAAAGAATCCCAAAAAGGGGGAGAATGTTGTATTGTTCTGCCGTTTCTCCATAGCAATATGGATGTGTTAATCTTTATTAAAATTGCATCTGTGTTGTGGCAGTACTGCAAAGCAATGCAGAAATACCTTTAAAAATTAATTAAGGGGCTAGGGGAGAAGAAAGTTTTAGTCCATGAGAGAACTGCTATGCTGTGATTGGTGGCTTGCTGTGACTGACAAGCCAAGGGAGAAGTTCATTTTACTTTCCCTTGTAGCCTTGTTGTGAGGCAAAAAGCTGTGACTGGGCAGAAGGAAAACACGGGAGGGGTTTCCCATGAAGAGGGTTGCAAACGCGAGGTTTACCATCCCGCTTTTGCAAGCCGGAGGCCACTCACGTTTTAGCCCTCCGTGTGGAAATTGTCTATGATTTGGACGCAACCCAGGTTAGCATTAACAAATTCAGATATTATGGTAAGCTATGGCTAGTACAATCTAGGGAAGTCAGGGATAGAAGAAACTGGCATGCAAGATCTTGTAGAATATTATTAGACTTCAGAATCAAATGATTGTGTTCTTTCAAGTGAAAGCTGTGTTGGGCTGCAGTAGAATAGCAAGATTCAAGTAGCACCATGAAGACCAACAAGATTTTCAGGGTCTTAACTTTTGAGACTCAAAGCTCCCTTCATTAGATACCTGTATTGTATGGACAGTTCACTACTGCAGTGGTCCCCAACCTTTTTATCACCGGGGACCACTCAACGCCTCTTACTGAGGTCCGGTGGGGGGGGTAGTTTACTCCTCTACTCTCAACCACTGCCCTAGCGCTCTCTGATTGTTATGGTAATGTTTAAACATCCCTTCAAAATAAGATACAGACACGCCACAACAATGAAGTGTGTTATAAAGGGCTGGGGGGGGGATGAAGTAAAGGGCCGGGGGGGGGAGAAGGCATCCTTCGGGGCCCACCTCCAATTAGTTGAAGGACCACATGTGGTCCGCGGCCCACAGGTTGGGGATAGCTACACTAGTGGAAGTAGATAATTCCCCTTTCTTCAGCAAGGCCAATGTATTCTATGAAAAGGCAATACTGCAGGCTGGGGACAAGTCATGTAGGTCAAGTGGCTGCTAGATAGCCTCATCTCCCAATTCATCAGCCTATACATTACAACATATGGTTTAAAGATCAGAAAAGGTTATCTGAAGTAGATTAATTGTACAGGAGCCTGCACTATTGACATGGCTTTATAGTGGATGCAGTTGCACTGTTATAATATGTTACTGTCACATACATGAAATACAAACCATCCCTGTGGTCTGTTTGCATTTTCACTGCACAATTTAGGATTCATATGCAACACATTTGAGAGTCTGCTGTAATGGGATAAGAAGGAGGCTAGAAACATGACAGGTTTTTTTCCCCAGAGACATGAAGTGACTTGAAAGTAGAATTGTTCCTGATTGCATTTACGTTAATCCCACATGGTAAACAGGTGGGTTTTTTCCTACCCTCAAAACCCAGTAAAACTAATTGGAAAAAACATTGGATGAAAAATATGTCTACACTGTGGGAAGTAAATCTTTTCTGAAACCATGGTCAGCTCTCTTGACAACTATATAAGGACCTAACTAGGCATGATAGCATCCACTGGTCTGACTTGTGGATGCTGCCACCATGTAAAAATGATTTTAAAATGCCACGAGGGTCCATAGCACAATGGGCTGTCAAAGTTCCACAGGGCCTGTAAAACAGCACTCTTCCACCAGGCCTATGGCTGAAGCCAGGCTGACCTAGAACTACTATGAGCCTCTCTCCTCTCCATGTTCCTCTCCTCCCCTATAGGAGGCTTTTCTTTCTAGAAGATATTTTTTACTATTACCATGATCAACGAATTCACTAATTTTATTGCAGTGATTATGGAACAATCTGTATTTTATGTTTTCCTTTTCTTTTTTTTTAGATATTTATAGTTTTTAAATGTATACTATTGTTGGAAACCCCGAGCTCATCATTGGGGAGAAACACTCTAGACATAAATAAATAAGTAAATAAGTAACTAAATAAATCCTAATTCCCCACCACCACCTTTCAAGTGCTAAAATGTCTTGGCACTTGAAAAAGTGTTGAGAGGGGAGATAACAAGAATGTCTCAGCCCACCATACTACAGCCCTTTGCAGCATTTTAAATCACTTTAAAACAGTGGCAATGTCCAAACAATTGAATGTCAGAAAGTTCCGAGAAATCAGACAATAATTTAACTCTACCAATTACTTGTCACTGACCAAACCGGTGTTCTTAAATGCAATGAAGATGCCAAGTATAAATTAAGATGGATATATTTTCATGTAAGTTACCTTTGAGCCATGACTTCCAAAACCTGTAGTAAAACTTAAGAATTTGATTGACAAAAAGAATAGCATGGACACATCTGGGAAGCACCTGGATAGCTCAAAAAGGAGAATTCAACTATGTTTATGCTTACTGTGCTGCTTCTACTGCCACCACCTCCACCACTGCCACCACTGTTTTCTTTCTTCTCCCTCTCCCAAGCCAAATAAAGTTCTAACAGAAACAAATCAAAGCTGGAAGCAAAACAGTCTTTTTTTTTTGTATTACATGCATTTCATAGCTGATTCCTTTGCTTGTCAAATATTATGCAATGGTAAACCATACAGAAAATTACTACAAAATAATAATGAAAGTGAATTTTGCTGTCTTTTTAAAAAGCACACATTTTGGAATTCCCTTTCTGCCATTTTACTTCAGCGTTGATTTAATCATTAGTCAGCATAGTGATTAAATGTTCTCTTCATCCGAACACCTCTTTTTAAACATATTTGTTTCTTAATCCAGAATACAAAGACTTGCTCTGAACAGCTCATGGGGAACAGCAAATATTTTGCCTTTCTCTGTGTGTCACTGTCCCCCTCCCACTCTTTATTCCCTGTGTCCTAAGTTTTTGCACAATGAATCTTGCATGACAGTCAAGATTGCCATAGCTTGAGACAACCTGCAGGGTCCCCAAGGATGACAGACGGAAAGGCCCACTGTCACCAGAGACCTTAGTAGCAGCTGCCCTTTCCCCAATCAAGGGGAAAGCAGCAGGGGCAAGTCTTCCTCAATCAAGCAGGGTAAGACCTTACCGGGTCATTACACTGGTGTCCTATTCCCTGCAGGGAAGTACAAGGCCCCTTTAAGCTATCAGATAGTCGATAGAGGTGTCATCTTTTAAAAAGAAAGTAACTTCTCTCTTCTTCTGTGACTGGCATGCTTGGTTACATTCTGGCCTGTTTACCCCTCCCCTTCCAAAAGCCTTACATATGTTTTCTTGTAATAAATAGTCATGCATTGTTTTTCCTTTTTAACATTTTTGATCATTTTTGCTCTTGCTCTTTATTTTTATCCCATGGAGTTCTAAGACAGATTCTCCCCACAAGTCTGGAAATACTGCTGGGGAACTGAAAAGCCAGAAACCAAAGTAACACTAAAAGAAGTTCAGTCTGGGAGTGAAGAATATCCATGTCACAGTACTGATATGTGTGCAGAAATGGAGATGTGATCATGGAGCAAGAGGTAGTTTGCCAGTTACGATTAAAACTGGTCAAGGTTCACAATATTTTTAGGATCTCTCTTCGTGAATTGTCTGGAAATCTGGGAAGCATACATTAATCAAAGAGAAGAGCTGCTTTTATAATGTATATATAAAAGAGTCACTCCCTGTGAAGGAGGTGGGGCTGAGAGAGCTATGAGAGAACTGTGACTGGCCCAGGATCACCCAGCTGGCTGCATGTGAAGGAATTGGGACGAAATCTAGTTCTCCAGCTTAGAGGCCACCACTACACAAAGCTGGCTCTCTCACCAAGCTGGTGTGATCATGCATTAGTCGCTAACTTGCCAACATCTACTAAACAACAAGTACAAGGCAAGAATGGGAGTGCTAGGAAGTCATACCAGGGCATGCTAGGACTGCTAAATATGCTTAAAGCTTCATTGGTTCTTTCAGATAAGAGATGATGCAAATGATCTTCTGACATACTCAAATTATTATTATTATTATTATTATTATTATTATTATTATTATTATTATTATTATTATTGAGACAGGATGGATAGGAATTCAGAGGACAAGTGGTCGCTCTAACCTTTCCCAGCAGCCTGTCCACTTTGGGTAAAGAGAGCAGCCTGAAACTATCAAACGTAACCTCCAAGGATGGCCAACGGGCCAGGGAAATGCATAAAAGAAAGTTTCCCTACATAGAGATGGAACCCAGACTTGTTCTAGTCAGAGCTACAGGAAAAGCTAGGGAAAAATCAACCATTTATCCAGCACCAAATCTGAATTGAAACTCTGCCTAGCTTCTTCCTCCCTATTCCTTACTTGACCTGACATTGTCCTCTGCCTATGGAGATGGTAATGTCACTTTGTTAAATGGGCTGGGGTATCACTTTAACTATCATTGGTGATCTGTATGCACTTTACCTATTATTACTTTAACAATGCTGTACTACTTGGCTTAATAAACTGGGGTGTGGTATTACATCTATTTATCGTTCTTGATCTCTCCCCCTTCCAGCATCTCTTCAGTCATTCTCAGAAGTAATATATGCCCTTGAAAAGTTGGATGTTAAAATTAAAAAACCAATGTAATTTAGGAAGAATGACTCTCAACCTTTAAAGGTCAAAGGTTAGGATTTGTTAACTCTCAGACTGTTGACAGTTCTGAAGACATTCCATTAGATACTTCTCACCTATTCCACAAAGATATAACTTAACAGCCAGATTCCTACTAGAAAGACAGCCCAGTTATCCCAAAGTAGTACTTGTGGGTCACAGCTCTAAAGTTGTTTTGTATGTGACTCTTTTATCTTGGAGTTAGAAAACAGCCTGAATGGACATGGAACAGTCATAGCCATTTACTGCACTTCCTCTTCCCTTGTTACATCCCATTGCAAATTAATTCTTCCTTGGACAGAGACATACACACATAGATAACCTACCCTGATATTATCTGAAGCCAAATTAGTCCTAGTTATGAGCTCACTGAGAATGTCAGAGTATGAATCAGGACAAGATTAATATGAATGTTTAAACCATATTATACATTCAAGTGGATAGCCATGTTGGTCTGTAGTAGTACAACAACATTTGAGTCCAATGGCACCTTTAAGGCCAACAAAGATTTATTCAAATCATTTATTCCTTTTTTGACCAAGTAACAGGCTTGCTGGATCATGGAAATTCAGTTGATGTCATTTACTTGGATTTTAGTAAAGCTTTTGACAAGGTTCCCCATGATGTTCTGATGGATAAATTGAAGGACTGCAATCTGGATTTTCAGATAGTTAGGTGGATAGAGAACTACACTCAAAGAGTTGTTGTCAATGGTGTTTCATCAGACTGGAGGGAGGTAAGTAGCGGGGTACCTCAGGGCTCGGTGCTTGGCCCGATACTTTTTAACATATTTATTAATGATCTAGATGAGGGGGTGGAGGGACTACTCATCAAGTTTGCAGATGAAACCAAATTGGGAGGACTGGCAAATACTCCGGAAGATAGAGACAGAGTTCAACGAGAACTGAACACAATGGAAAAATGGGCAAATGAGAACAAGATGCAATTTGGGCAAATGAGAACAAGATGCAATTTAATAAAGATAAGTGTAAAGTTCTGCATCTGGGTCAGAAAAATGAAAAGCATGCCTACTGGATGGAGGATACGCTTCTAGGTAACACTGTGTGTGAACAAGACCTTGGGGTACTTGTGGATTGTAAACTAAACATGAGCAGGCAGTGTGATGCAGCGTTAAAAAAGGCGAAAGCCATTTTGGGCTGTATCAACAGGGGCATCACATCAAAATCACAAGATGTCATAGTCCCATTGTATACGGCACTGGTCAGACCACACCTGGAGTAGTGTGTGCAGTTCTGGAGGCCTCACTTCAAGAAGGACGTAGATAAAATTGAAAGGGTACAGAGGAGAGCGACGAAGATGATCTGGGGCCAAGGGATCAAGCCCTATGAAGATAGGTTGAGGGACTTGGGAATGTTCAGCCTGGAGAAAAGGAGGTTGAGAGGGGACATGATAGCCCTCTCTAAGTATTTGAAAGGTTGTCACTTGGAGGAGGGCAGGATGCTGCTTCTGTTGGCTGCAGAGGAGAGGACATGCAGTAATGGGTTTAAACTACAAGTACAACGATATAGGCTAGATATCAGGAAAAAAATTTTCACAGTCAGAGTAGTTCAGCAGTGGAATAGGCTGCCTAAGGAGGTGGTGAGCTCCCCTTCACTGGCAGTCTTCAAGCAAAGGTTGGATACACACTTTTCTTGGATTCTTTAGGATGCTTAGGGCTGATCCTGTGTTGAGCAGGGGGTTGGACTAGATGGCCTGTATGGCCCCTTCCAAATCTATGATTCTATGAGGTTTCATGTGTCTGAGGAACTGTGCATGCACACAAATACTTGCACCTTAAATAAATATTTTGTTATTTTAAAGGTGTCATTGGATTCAAATTTTGTTAAACCATACTAGTAAACCATCAAGTCGCAGCCAACATATGATGACCCCACAGAGTTTTCAAGGCAAGAGACAGAGTTAGACATTTAGAACAGTTCCTCAGTGGACCAGGCTTCCTCAGGAGGTGGTGGGTTCTCCTTCTTTGGAAGTTATTAAGTAGAGGTTACATAGTGATCTGACAGAAATGCTGATTATGTGAACTTAGGCAGATTGTAAGTGGGTGCACAGAAGACATTGTGTCAGTGCTTGGCTTTTATGGCTCTTTCTTGTACTCCAAGGGAAATGCCAATTGCCACGTTGGGGTCAGGTGCCAAATTTCTTCCATGCCAGTCTGGCCATGGATTCTGGTTTTTGGGGGAGGGGGGCATCATCTTGGAATGGAATTGGGGTCATTGTGAGTGGGCAGGTAGTTGTGAATTTCCTGCATTCTGCAGGTGGCTGGACTAGATGACACTGGAGGTCCCTTCCACCTCTATGATGCTATGAGAGGTGTTTTGACATTGCTTGTCTCGGCAAAGCATCATAGACTGCCTTAATGGTCTTCTATCCAAGTTCTAAGCAAGACCAACCATGCTTAGCTTCTGAAATATGATGAGATTGAGCCAGGCTGTGCCATCCAGACAGGACAAACAAAATAAATGCAAGGTTCTAAAATACTAGAACAAAAAATATCAAACCAATATAATCCATTAAGGCATCTTATCCTATCAATATAATCATCATTCAAATTTATGCACCAGCTACAGATGTTGATGAGAAAGAAATGGAAAGCTTTTTAGCAAGTGTCCAGGAAGATATTGCTCATACATCTAAACAAAATGTGCTGATAATTATAGATGACTGGAATGCAAAAGAAGGAAACAAAGCAGAATCAAATATTGTTGGAAGATTCGGGC
Organism: Paroedura picta; assembly: GCF_049243985.1. Classification (NCBI taxonomy): domain Eukaryota; kingdom Metazoa; phylum Chordata; class Lepidosauria; order Squamata; family Gekkonidae; genus Paroedura; species Paroedura picta. The sequence continues at coordinate 137,437,921 of NC_135370.1, forward strand.
TAGATGCATGAAATGAAGTGGGAGAGCAACTCATAGAATTCAGTGAAGACAAAAATGTGTTAATAGCAAACACATTTCAGGCAACCAAATAAATGACTGTATATGTGGACACCATCAGATGGCCAATAGAGAAATCAAGCATACATAGAGGCAAAAGGAATTATTATAATAACCAGTGTAGAGAAATAGAAGAGAACCACACACAAAAAGGAAGAAGATCAAGAGTACTGTTTCACAAGATCAAAGAAATCAAAAGGAAATTTAAGTCATGGATAGGTATGCTGAACAATCAAGACAGAATTACATTAACTGTACTGGGGGAACGGGGAGTAAAGATGGGAACAATACATTATAGAACTATACAAAAGAGACAAATGATAGAGTCATTCCAGGAAGATTTGTTTTTTAAGATGAATGAACAGTCAACTGCATATCAAAAGAGGCATTGAGAACAACAGGGAGAAACAAACTATTAGGGATAGATATCTATAGACCTATTCCAAACCACAGAAATAGAGTCTTAACAAGATTAACAACATCTTAACAAGATTAACAACATCTTATCAAGATTGTGCCAACAAATATTGAAAACAAAACATTGGCCCCACAGCCTAGAAACACTTAATTTACATCTCATCCCATTTCCAGAAAAAAGAGATGTCAAAGACTACAGCAGCTATTGGACCAGTGAATTAATTTCTCATGCAAGTAAAGTGATGCTCAAAATATTACAAGAAAGACCGTTGCCATATAAATGCCACATATTCAAGCTGGATTCACAAAGGAAGAGATGCTTGAGATCATTGGTTATTGAAACATATGTTTGTGTTTCATAGATTACAGCAAAGCTTTTGACTGTATGAATCATGGAAAGCTATCTTTAAAGAAAATGGGCATGCTGCAGCATCTGATTGTTTTGATATGCAAGCTGTACTCTGGACAAGAGGAGACTGTTAGGACAAAATATTGAGAAACAAATGGTCTCCAATTTTCAAAGGTGTCAGACAAGGATGCATTTAATCTCCCTATCTCTTCAGTCTGTATGCAGCATGTAAGGAAAACTGGATTAGATGAAGGGGAAGTGAAAATTGGTGAGAGAAGATTAATGATTTCAGAAATGCATATGTCTTGTGTCCCTTCCTTGTATATCCAGGGAATTGCTAATTGTCACTGTGGGATGGTAGGTGAATTTCCTCCAGGCTAGGCTGGATTCTGAAGATTTTTGGTGTGGGGATCACTTGGTCATGAAATTGGGGTCAATGTGAGTGGATAGGTAATTGTAAGTTCCTGCATTGTTCAGGGGGCTGGACTAGGTGATGCTGGAGATACCTTCCAACTCTAAGATTCTATACCAAATTATTGGCAGAAAATGTGAAGATTTGAAATTATTACCAGTGAAGGTTAAAGTGGAAAGTGGCAAAGCAGGATCACAGCTGAACATCAAGAAGACAAAAGTAATTACTATGAAATTGCACAACTTTAAGGTTGACAATAATACATTTAAATTATTCTATTACTTGTCTCTGTCATCAACCAAAAGGGAAACTACAACTGAGAAATCAATAGAAGATTAAAACTAGGAAGGACAGCTAATAAGGAGCTAGTAAAGATCTTTAAATTAATTCATGCCATAGTATTCCCCATTATATGGGTGTGAAGATTGGACAAGGAAGAAAGCTGAGAAGAAAAATGTAGATACTTCTGAAATGTGGTTTGCTGGAGGAGGAGAGGATTGTCAGAAAGATTAAAATGTTGGTTCTAGACAACATCAAGCCTGAACTCTCCTAGAAGGTAGAATGACTAAACTGAGGTTATTGTACATCAGTCACATTATGAGAACACAAGAGTCACTGGAAATGACAGTAATGCTAAGAAGAGTTGAAGGCAACAATAAAAGAGGAAGACACAATATGAGATGGACTGACTATTAAGGAAACCACAACCCTCAGTTTGCAAGACTTGTTAATGATAGGACATTTTGGAGGACATTCATTCATAGGGTTGCCATAAGTCAGAAGCAACTTCACAACACTTAACACACACACACACACACACACACAAACAAGGAATCGTGACATTTCTTGAAGCAAATAATGTAGTAAATTATATCAGTCCTTATAGTATTTAATAAATATTTACCTGTTCTCAGATTGATACAGACACCTTTTAAATTTTTCATTTATGAAGACCTAATGAATGTTTAATGTTTTAATAAATGTCTAATCAATTGTTAGATTGTTAGAGTCCAAGAGATCAGGGGAATGCTTATAACTGTATTTTATCACCATCTATAGCGCCATATATTGATGAGCTTATGACCATAACATAGTTCTGTAACATGCATATATGCATCTATTAATCACCGATGCCACTGGAGATTGTCTCCTCTGTCTAGACGGCATTGATATACAACACCACTCCACAGGTATAAGTTGGCTAAGTGGCAGCAGCAATGTGACTGAGAAGCTGAGTTAGCACTTTTCAGCTTTTTCAGAAGATAATCAACCCTAACTACTATATAAAGAAATAGCAAGATTAGAGCCTAGGGGCACAATCCAGAGAAATTTAGGCACACTTAACTAACTCCAATGGGACTTAAGTGTGCCTAATGTTCACTTGATTGTACTGTAAGACTTCAATCTAAAAACCAATTAAAGTGGAGTATATGGAGTTCAGCTCATTTGGCACCAATGATTTCATGTGACCATTGACTTCAATGGGATTGCATTAGTTTAGATTCAAAGACACTAGTATTATCTGGTTTGTACTACCCAGTTGAAATTCTCAAAGCACTGATTCTGCAGTAGTCCAACTGAAATTAAAGGAAAGATTGATAGAAAGGCTTATACTACTACTAGTGGTTGTAGTAGCAGCAGTGTACTGGCCAAGAGTGTTTTCTATTTATATCATATTATATTATACTAGAAGTAAAGCCCATTGCATGCTGTAATACAATGGGTGCTAACTTATGGTTTGGTGTTTTGTGCTTCACTTGGAAACTGGCAACCCTAAGAGGAGGTCTCTCTGTGCACAACACAAGGTTCAAAATCAGGTTCAAAAACACCTAGGAAGTGTGAAATTCCAGAACACCAACCTACATATATTTGGTAACCTTACCTCCTCTCTGCAATGTTTTCTTGACCTAAATTAGGTCAGGGGCACTATGTGGATAGTAGAATGGCTGTGAAGGCATTATATCCTTTTGAGGCCCCACTTTCAAATCTCAAGGAATATTTCTGAACCCAGGAGTAGCCAACTTCCAGGTGGGGCCTAGAGATCTCCTGGACTTACTGCTAATCTCCAGACTATAAAGATCAGCTCCCCAGGCAGAAGTGGCTACTTTGGAAGGTAAAATCTGAGGCATGATACCCTTTTGAAGCCCCACTTCCAAACTTAGCTAACATAGTCTGTTGCTTGGCTGGTGATGTCTGCCCTTCTGAAGCCTGGAGCCTATTGTTAGCAATTGCAGTTCTTGATGTTGTCCACAAAGACAAATCGTTGTCTAATTAAACTGGAAAACCTAGTTCGCCCCAAAGTCTCACTGTCTACTTTCCTGTAAACTCTTTGTATGTGAATTCCCAAGCTAACTCCACTTGAAATTCTGGGCCACTTATACCTATTTCATAGGACTTTCATGGCAAATTCTGATTTCTATTTTTCATATCAGGCTTGAGCAAAGTCACTTCAGCCCCTATGTCTCTCCAGTCAGTTGCCCATGTACAGTAAGGTGACCAGATTTTAACATTGGTAAAGCGGGACACTTTACCACGGGGGGGGGGGGTTCTTGATTAAAAATTTGGTCTATATGGAGCAAAAAAATTTTCATAGAATTCATAGAATGCAAAAATAGTATTGTAATATATATATTTTTACTTGCAACATAAGTACAATTTGCCAGGTGCCCTCAGATGTCCCTACAAAAGTGGGACAATCTGGTCACCTTCGTGTACAGTTACAGGGTCTAAATATTCCTTATTTAGCTCTCCCTTCATTTTCCAGAGTAACAGGATCCTTGCTGGTCTCTTTGCCCCCAAAATAAAAACTGTTGCTGGTAAGGGTTGGCCAGAGCCCACAGCCCAGGTGGGACACACCTGCACCACTCAATTATAACCTCAGCCTACAAGCCTCTACCATCGTCTCTCCTATGCAGTTGATCTATCTGTCTGTTTATGCCAAAAAACAAAACAAAAACCTGTTGCTGGTAAGGGATGCCTCTGTGAGGGTGAAAAGAAAAGAAAAGAAAGAAATCCTCCTCTGCAGAGTAGGACTCTGAGACATTGTACTGTTTTGAGGCCCCACCTACAGACCTCAAGGAATATTTCCAATCCGGGGTAGCCAACATCCAGGTGGGGCCTGGAGATCTCTTGGAATTACAGCTTATCTTCAGATTTTAAAGATCAGCTCTCCAGGCAGAAATGGCTGCTTTGGAGGGTGGGCAGGGCTGTTGTAGAAAATAAAATACATTTGAGGCCTCCCACACAGATTGTTGTGGAGATGAAACAATAGGGTTACTGCAAGAGTTGTTATGTAGATGAAACAGGAGGCAAATTAACCCCCACAACAGTATCCAGTTTCATCTGCACAACAACATTGCGCAGAAGGCTTCAAATGTTCAGAGAGTGACAGAGAAGGGACAAACATGGCTTGGCTCTGTCTTCCCTCCAGCAGAGAGGCTGGTCACATCAGTATTTTAAGTGAGATGGGGCTTTTCTGTTGTCTTCCTATCAGCCAGCAGTTAGCCAGAAGGGGAAAGTTTCCCCCCCCCTCAAAAGGAAAGCACACGGATGCCCTCAGACTCCCCTGCATTGCTCTTAGAAATGTGTCTCTCACCTCAGTCAGGGGGTGTTAGAGGCTTCAGTCACAGCAGGCCTGAAGAGAGGGTGTGTGTGGAATCCTCAGCAAGAGCAACAATTAGTCTTGATTGGGGGAGTTTCGACCAATAAGAGTCTTCGGAACCTTCAGCATTTTGTCAGGGTATATGGTCACAATTTGATGTATATAGATTATATTATTTATGCATAACTAGGGGTAAAGTCCGTTGTATCCAGGAATACGGGCTCTAGAGCTTGGTGGTGGGAAGAAGAAGGGGAGGGGTTGTTCAGTCTGTAAGTTCATGGGGTTGAATGTGTGTGTTGTGTGGGAGGTTGGGGTGGTGTGGTGACAAATGAGGGCATAGGTGTGGAGATATGGGTGTCAAGAACCTGTGGTTTGAAATGTTCATTGAGTGTGGGAGAGAACTGACCTTTGGGAATTGTGGCATAGTGGTTACAGATGAGCTTTCCAGAGCCATGTCTTCAGATATGTGAAGGGAAAATCAGACTGGAGACCCTTCTTAGGGGAGATTACATGGCAACCAATTCCTCACAGTTCTGCATCATTTCCCTTCTTGTGTGAATTAGGCCACAGACACCGAAATGTCCCCGTGTCCTAATCCACATGGGGTAGTCACAGTACACAGGTGTCCACCTTGTTTGGGGTCTCCATTTTTTCACTGTTGATAAAATGTTAGGTGCCCACATGCTTTTTTCATGCCTGCTCCTTAGAAGAAGAACTGGATTTTTGTACCCTGTTGTTTACTACCCAAAGAACTATCAAAGCGGTTTACAAACACCTTTTCCCTTTGTCTCCCCACAATGGACAACCTGTGAGGGAAGTGTGGCTGTGAGAGGTCTGAGAGAACTGGGAATGGGCTGCAGTGACTCAGCAGGCCTCAAAGCAGTTTCCAATCGTCTTCCCTTCCTCTCCACATAGCAGACTTCCCATGAGGGAGGTGGAGTAGAGAACCTCACATGGAAGCTGGCAACTCTAAGAGGAGGTCTCTCTATGCACAGCAGTCTTGACTTTAGTAAGGTTTTTTTATACTATTTTTTTATTTGCCAGGCCAAGGTTGGAAAAAGTCGCTTCAGTTCCCATGTCTCTCCAGCCATTTACTTGTTCACTATTTACAGTTTCTGGCTGTAAATATTCTTTATTTAGATCTTCCTGCAGACTCATAGGACTGATCCTTGTCTGTCTGTCTGCGTCCCAGAATACAAACAGTTGCTGGTAAGGGCTGGCCATAGCCTATAGCTCAAGAGGGATGCAGCTGCACCACTCCCTCCTCACTGCTACCTGCAAGGCTCTACCATAGTACCTAGATTGCTACTCATCTCTAGATTATAATGATGAGCTCTACAGGCAAAAATGACTCCTTTGAAGGCTGGACTCTGAGGCATTGTACAATTTTAAAGTCCCACCTCTAAGCCTCCAGGAATATTTCCAACCCAGGGATAGCCAACCTCCAGGTGGATCCTGGAGAGCTCCTGGAATTACAGCTCATCTGCAGAGTCTAAAGATCAATGAAGATAGGTTGAGGGACTTGGGAATGTTCAGCCTGGAGAAAAGGAGGTTGAGAGGGGACATGATAGCCCTCTTTATGTATTTGAAAGGTTGTCACTTGGAGGAGGGCAGGATGCTGTTTCTGTTGGCTGCAGAAAAGGACACGCAGTAATGGGTTTAAACTACAAGTACAACGATATAGGCTAGATATCAGGGGGGGAAATTCACAGTCAGAGTAGTTCAGTAGTGGAATAGGCTGCCTAAGGAGGTGGTGAACTTCCCCTCACTGGCAGTCTTCAAGCAAAGGTTGGATACACACTTTTCTTGGATGCTTTAGGATGCTTAGGGCTGATCCTGCGTTGAGCAGGGGGTTGGACTAGATGGCCTGTATGGCTCCTTCCAACTCTATGATTCTATGATTCTATCATTCAATTCCCCAGGCAGAAAGGGCTATTTTGAACAGGGCTGTGATGGAGAAGTAACATTTAAGGCCTCCCACGCAGGTTGTTGAATTGAAAGACTTGAGGCATACTACACAGGGTTGTTGTGCAGATGAAACAGGAGACAAAAGAACCAGTTTCGTCTGCAGAATAATGCTGTGCAGTGGGCCTCAAATCTGCAGAGAGTCACAAAGAAGAAATATACATGGCTTGGCTGTGTCTTCCGTCTAGCAGCAAGGCCGGCCAGAGCAGTAATTTAAGTGAGAAGGGGATTTTCTTTGGCCTTCCTGTCAGCCAACTGTTTGGTAGAAGGGAAAAGCTCTCCGGCCTCAAAAGGAATGCCCACACCCATGCCTTCAGACTCCCTTGCTTTGCTCTTGGGAATACCTCCCTCCCCTCAGTCAGGGGTGTCAGAGTCTCCTTCACAGCAGTCCAGAAGGGTGGGGGAAGGTGAGCACTCAGCAGCCTCCTGCTAGCTCTGTCAGCACACACCAGCCTCCTGCCAACTCTGAGGCAAAGTGAGGGAAGTTACAGTTGGACTTGACAGTTAGGACAGCCTTGGGGCGAAAAGGGCTGGTGCAGAATGTCCAAGCCTCTGTTCTCACCCCCCCCCCCTTGGCAGCCCTACCAACCTCCTCTACCTGTGGTGGTCAGGGGCAGACTGGCAGTGATGTCTCCAGATTGCCCCTGGCTGGACTGGGTGGGTGGGCCCTGTCAGAACTTTGGCCCAATGATTGAGCCCTGCCTCTGGCAGGCCATACCCTCTCTCCTCCCACTTAGCAACTTATTATAACAGTGAGCCACTTAGCAAGTTATTATAACAGTGAGCCTGATTTTAAAGATTTGATTTATAGCCTGCCACTTCTGTTGCTGACTTGTGGCAGGTAATGACATTTTAAACCCCACAATAAAGTCCCCATAAAACCTCATACATATGGCAGCAGGGTAAATACCCCCTAAAGCTCTGCTCACAGAGAACATGTAATTACCTCTAATAGGGAGCAAAATGATGATCTCATTGATTCGGGGAGGAGCCCTGATCTCAATGTCATGCCCTGGCCTCAACCAAAGATCCAGCAGAAGACCTCCATCTTACAGGCCCTGCAGAACTGTGAGAACTCTGTCAGGACCCTCAGCTCTCCTGAGAGCTCATTCTACCAGGTCAGGGCCAGGACTGGAAAGGATATGGCTTGGGTCAAGGCCAGGTGAATCTCTCTCAGGACAGGGATCTCCACCAAATTTGTATTCACAGAACAAAGTGACCTACGGGGGGGGGGGATATAAGGAGGCAGATGGTCCACATATATATGGAGCCCTGACTGTGGAGGGCCTTAAAGGTAATACCAAAACCTTGTATGTGATCTCAGATGCAGTTGCCTCAGCACATGCTGGATATGGGCCCTCCAAGATGTACCTCTGAGGATCCTAGCAGCTGCATTCTCTACCAGCTTCAATAAGGAACAAGTGCAGGCCATGTAAAGTGAGTTATAGAAATCCAGTCTGGAGGTTACTGTTGCATCGATCACTGTAGCCAAGTTGTCCGAATATAGATAGGATGCTAGGAGTTGTGCTTTGTGCAGATGGTAAAATGCTATGCGGGCTACTCCTGTGACCTGGGCCTCCACAGACATGGAGGAATCCAGGATAATTCCTAAATTTCTTGCCAATGATCAGATGTTCTAGCATCCCGGTTAAGGTGGGTAGGCATGCTTCCAATTCTGCCCCTTTTCCACCCAACCACAGGACCTCCATCTTAGAGGGGTTAAGTTTCAGGCAACTTTGCTCCAACCATCCAGCCACTGCTTCCAAACATCTAGCAAATGTATCTGGGGGGAGGGGGGTGTTTCGGAGGCCATCCATTAGCAGGTAAGAGTTGGGTGTCACCCACATATTGGTGACATCCCAGCCAAGAACTCCAGACCAGCTGGGCACATATAGATATTGAACAAAGTGGGGGAGAGAACCATCCCTTGTGCAACCCTGCAGGAGAGATGGAAGAAGCAATATAGCTTCTTGGCTGCATATTGTCAGCTTCTGGGTCATCATTTTCCCCCCTTTGATTTACTGGTTTTGTAACCTTGAAGTTGGATTACTGTAATGAACCTATATTTGACTGTCCTTAAAAATCAACCTAAAAATTACAGCTAGTTCAGAATGAGGCTATCAAATACTGACAGGGAATATATTTTGACTGTTTTAAAAATGACTACCTTGACTGTAAGCTTGGTTCAGAGTTATACTCAACGTGCTGCTTATGACCTTTAGAACCCTTCATGGGCTCACATATCTAAAGGGCTGTCTTTTCCTATATGTCCCCATGCAGTTCTCAGATTCCCATCTGCGGTTGTTCTGCCAGTTAAGGTAGTGACAAACTTTCTGTGACAAACATGTTGTGACAAACTTTCACACTCATACATAATGCCTACTATCCTCCACAACCTCTCTCACACAGGTTCAGGTAGGTCAGGTAGTCACATTTCACTACCCATCTTGCCTCTTTAAGATATAGAGAGAGACTTCAGGAAAAACCTACCTGACCCAGCCTGTCCTGGTCCATGGGAGGGGAAAGCAAGGGAAGCTCCAGGAAGCAAGGAGGCAGCGCTTTTGGTGCTGAGTACATTAGAAAAAACAGAATTTTTACCTGTGGTCTGGAGGAGGTGGCCATTAACCATGTGTTGGTCTGGACAGTTGAAGGAAAGTAATGGAAACTCTCAGCTTCCTAAGAAAAGAAGCCGGTCCTATATTTTAACATCTGCTAGGGCATGTATATATATATAGAAGAAGAGCTGGCTTTATATAACCCCCTTTTCACTACCCAAAGGAGTCCCAAAGCAGTTTACAAACCCCTTTCCCTTCCTCTCCTCACAATACACACTCTGTAGGGTGGGACTGAGAAGTCTCTAAAGCAGGGGTAGTCAAACTGCGGCCCCCCAGATGTCCATGGACTACAATTCCCAAGAGCCCCTGCCAGAGAATGAGGTGGCTGGATGGAGTAACTGAAGCAGTAGGTACAAACTTAAATGGACTCCGGGGAATGGTAGAGGACAGGAAGGCCTGGAGGATCATTGTCCATGGGGTCGCGATGGGTCGGACATGACTCCGCACCTAACAACAACAATCATATCGGATAGGATCCCCAGCCTAAATACTGTTTTGTATGAAGTATATTCCATAGTTAAGGATGTGAAACAGGTCATCCACCGGCCTGCTAACAGATGAAATAGAACGGCACTGGAGAAGCTGTCAGGACTTTAGAAATCACACAAAGTTTTCACCCTCAGCTCAGTGTAAGCTTTTACCAAACTTAAAATAGAACCTTAGAAAGCATTTCTGTGCTTGATTAGCCAAACTAATCACTCACAGTTCTAATCTTACTGAAGTTTGTGTGATTTGCATTTTAGCTTAATGATTTTGGTATATAACCCAGGATTTATGTTAATGGCAGGGACCTGCACCACGCAAATCATTATTGCCATTAGAATTTATCTTACTGCATGAACTTGCAGTACTTATCCTGTCACACTTCCATTTTATTAGAAAAGTTTGCAGTTGAAAGTCATTTAAAGCCATTTAATTGTTAAATGTTAATTAAAAATGCAATGGATAATAGATTTAGACTGAACACAGACCCAGCTCTATTGCTGCTATCAACTGTGTGAACTGAAAATACAATATGATTGGCCAGAAACTGAGGGATATTGAGGCTGCTTTCCTCTCAGTAGTATGCTCCCCCGCCAACTCCCATAGCGGAACAGGAAAAAACCCAAATTATTTCCCTTTTGATATTATAGGCATGAATATAAACAATTAACATGCAGATATTTATTACAATACATGTGCACAAAAAAAATTCAACATGTTATATAAATCCAAAACATTTTGACACATGGATAAATGACCAAATGCATTTCAACAAACCATGGGGTCTTCTTCAGTGGTCTAATCTTTAAATGCACTCATGTGATGTAATGGAGTCTATAAGGTGGTAAACAATATGAATGGAGAGACTCCCACACTATCCAAATATATCTATGAAAACTATCCAAATATATCTCTTGGAGCCCTCCAATTAAAATATTTATTCTTCAAAATGCTGCCCTTGTAGAAGTCCACTCCGTGCCTGAGTATATTCTTATGTGTCTCGTGGAATTAAAATTAAATTTAAACACTTAATTTAAATATTGGTTTGAATCAGAAGAGAGAAATCCTAAGAAATTCTGCTTCGAAATCTACTCAGGACTATTCAGTATTCTTAGGATAACAATGTTAGTAGCTTGTTAACTCATTCTAACTGATTTCAAAATGTAGACTGATTCCGCATGAGGAATCTGCCCCTGGACACGCTCTGGTTGCTGGTGGGTTTTAGAGCTTCCTCCACGTGACATCATCTGCATCCCAAGGCTGTCCAGGGGCTGGCTTGAGTTTTGACCAGATTTCCCTTGAGATGAAGGAAATTGCCAAAACTGGATCCACCACTTGTTATTCACATCAGGGAGGAACCAGGGGCAAGCCTGTGTGGACGGAGAAAAGCATGACAGTCCCTGCAGCGTTTTGCCCACCCTCGGATCAGCCTTCCCTTCTTCATTTCCTGCTCTGATATATTTTTTTTAATGGCGCGGTCTGCATTGCCTCAGGACCTCAATGCTACTGAAATTTTCCCTAAAGTGTCTTTTTTTGTATCGGGCAGGCAAAATGTAGTCTCATTTGTTTTCTGGTGGAGGTGAATGAATGGGGAAAGGGGAAGGTGTGTGATCAATTAGGTGTCTGTCTTCTTTAGTTTTTAACCCTACTGTTTACACACAATCACTCTTCGGGGTTTAGTTACCATGTCCAGCCTCTTACAAATCTCCTCAAACATAAATAGAGTTTGAAACACCACAAATCCCCCCCAAAAAAGGGGGGGTATGCTTTATTGTGGCATTACTGCATTGTAAAAAAATAATTAATTTGGGGCTCAGGGGAGATGGAATTTTGAGCCCCCAAGACAACTGTTATGTTTTGATTGTTGGCTTGATGTGATTCACAAGTCAAAGAGCAGGGGGAGAAGTTCAATTTGTTTTCCCTTGCAACCTTGTCAGGATGCAAAAAGCTGTGATGAGGCAGAGGGAAATGTGGGAGGGGTCTCCCATGAGGAGGCATGCAAACTCACGGCTTAAAAAAGCAGGAGACAGCGTGATTTTTGCACCTCAATGCAGAATTGGTCATAGTATTCTTATTAATGGCAATTGAGCTTAATGGTTTCATCTTGGCTGGCTTGTCCTCTAAGTGGGATCCATGATCTGAGTGAAATATTATAATTTGAATGTGTGATGTCATAAATTAGAATTTGGGGGCAATAAAATATTTAAAGTCACTGCCAGGAACTTCTAATGGGTCTTTGGAAAGTACAGAACTATATTTTAATTTATTTTATTTTACAAAATTTATATTCTTCCTTTATGTCCTCATAAAAGCCACATGGGTAGGTAACAAATTTAAATAAACAAAATAAAACCCCAGCTGCCATCCTCTGGAAATGGGCTGGACCTAGTGTCAGCCATGGCGACAATGGGGCTGTCATAGTTTGTCACTGGCCTCACCCATCAGGCAGACACACCTTTGATATTATCTTTGGTGCAGGCCTGGAAATGGAGCTGATAACAACTAACTCCATTCCATGGTCAGACCAGTATGCTCTGAAGGCCTGGCTAGGGTTGTTTTTTTTTTCCAGTGTTACTGACTGGCACCATTTCCTGTGTAGAAATCATCTGAGAGAATTGCAGCTATACAGAGCCCCCTTTCCATTAGAAAAGTTGATGGTGGAAGCAGCACCAAGTGTATATTTTATTGTAAGGATAAAATAGAGGAGAGGAAAAGGATGTAAGCTGCTTTTGGTCCCCATTGGAGAGAAAGAGTAAAATTGGAGGAAATAAGTAAATATGGAAGCACAAGGTAGAACTCCAGTTATCACATATGAAGAAAAAAATGAAGATTTTCTTACCATACATTCGTATTTTCAGAAACAGTAGAACAGATCCTTTGGGGATTGAGTGTCCTGCATAGTGCAGGGGGTTGGACTAGATGACCCATGATATCCCTTCCAACTCTATTAGGGATGGATAGGATGCCAGGTGTGGAGGGAACAGCACACAACACACACACACACACACACACTTTGGGGGTGTGCAAGGCTTGATATAGAGTTTGAAATTCCTTGGCCAGCCCAGTGACTGCCCATTAGGAGGTATATAATTGATGATTGGTCTCTGATATTATGAGTACCTGATAGGCGAGTTTGAACTGTGAGATCATTGAGATGGGGGTTCAGAGTGTGATTCATGGTCAGTGGTTGTAAAAATAATGCCCTTGAGGAGCCATGCTGATGGGATTAGCGTTTGTCTTTGTCTAAACTCCAGGTCAGGCTCTCACCTGGACATAATGGCTCACATCGATCGATTGATAGGGAAGAACAATAAGTGTCATTGGTACAAGGGTGGGACAGAAGGCTTCACTTGAGATAAATGTAAGAAGATTTAATTAGTTCAGGCTTCCCTAGAAACAGCCTGCTGGCTGAGAGGAGCACTGGTCATAGCGTGCTTTCCATAACTTCCTATTTAGGCTTAAGTCTGTTGGACTGGGCTGAAGGAAATGCAGAAGGGAAATTTTCCATCTTGTTCTAGCAGACAAGATGGAGTCCAGGGCCTAGTCTGCATACAATAGATAATGCACTTTCAATGTGTTTTCGCGGCTGGATTTTCCTGTGCAGAACAGGAAAATCTACTTCTAAAGTGCATTGAAAGTGCATTATCTCATGTGTGCAGACTAGGCCCAGCCTGACCTCCTTGACCAAGAACTGTATCCAATAACTTTCTGAAGAGGGCACTTGCCGGGGTAACATAGGCACCATTCAAACATATTCATATTTATTTAAACATTATAAAAGCTCACAGTTCAGCAGAGATTTCATATAAATTATAGATATATCATTTTTCAATTTAAAGAAAGAGACTTTAGAAAGGCTATGCTTATGTAGCCATTGGCTCCAACATTGTCAGGATCACATTTAAAATTCTTGGGCCCAACTGAAATAGTTAAGTCTTCAAAACAAGTTTCTCTCTAATATATGAAAAAGTTTACAGAGGGCTTTTGAAGTGCTTTGAGTAAGCTTTGAAAATAATGTTACTGGATTACTATTGTACTAAAAGCATAATTTATAGTAGCTGGCCTAAACTGCTCTTTGTAACAGCCATATATTAAACAATGGCAGGAAAGTTACAAATGTAAAGGGGAACTAAATCCACTCGGTTTATTATTTAGCTTAAAATTACATCTTCCTTATTTAATCTTTTGAATCCTGGCATGGTTTTAATAAATGAGGGTTCAAATAATATTTATTATATATAGGAGAGAAAGCTTTGAGAAATACAATTGGGGTGCCCAAGTTTTGTGCACCATGTATCTTTCTATAACAAAAGAAAGACCATACTAGATAGGTTCTCTATAAATGGTAGATTTGCAGCCAAGTGACACCCACCATTAACCATCTTAGTTAATATACTGTCATTCCTTATTTCTGAACCTCAGCTAGTTCTTATTCACTACCTGCCTGAGAAAATAAAACTAAAAATTAAAAATTGCAAGCAAGTGAAACTAGTTAAGCAAAAATGACAATATATGCTGTAGATAATGTAATATGAAAGTCACTTGCACCGTAAATATGGATAACCATTTACTCATGGTGCGAAAGAGAAGGTTCCAGTATTTTATGATTGGACTCAGCCTTCTTGGTAACTAGTATATGGTTAGCTTTGCCAGTCATGGCAGCTATATTATAGTGTCACCCAGTATACTGAAAAGTTCAAAAGTGACCGCAAGCTTGAAAATGTTAGGGAACCCTGCTAACTCTGTTCTGCTTGCTATAATGAAAGAGCAGAAGCAATGGCCCAAACTTACCAGAAGGCTTTGTGTGCTTTTTAGACTGGATGCTATCACAAACAAACAAACAAACAAACAAACAAACAAACAAAGGGATTCAGATTGGGGCAAAATAAAAGGATGTCTACAAGCGGTGCTATAAGTTTTCCGCATCTGAGTCAGAAGGAAGGAGCCTCCCATGATGCTTTGTCCCCTTCCTCTTTTCCTTTTTTTTTTGCACAGTGGTGCCTATTTGCACCTAATTCCACCATTCTGTGCCCTTAATCAACTCCCCCCTTTCCCAAGTATGGGATTTTTTTGTTTGTTATTGCATTACAATGCTGATGTATTAGTTACAATTAGCCTGACCCTTGGGAGAGGCAAACTACTGTGGGTAGAATCCTGTGTGTGTTTCTTCCAGCCTACTGGCTAAATGCCAAAATCCTATTTATACTCAGAAATATATATTTTTTAAATTGAGACTAGTCTTTAGATTGATGTGTCTCAGCCAGGTTTCTCATTTGTCTATTTGGAGACCTGAGCTGCTGAAATGTTTCTTGAAACCTACTTGTAAGTTAATAAATCTTTGATCTTAAAATATAATTCCTGCTTCAGTGACCTCCACATTCTACTTGTGCTCCATAAAATTTACCTCACAGCAGTGAACCCGAAAGCTAGACTATTGCTACCTTTAGAACACCTGGTGTCTGAGGGGAAGGTATATAGTTTAAAATAAACCTGGTTCCCGACAAAATCATAGGAGACTACATGGGTCCCCTCAGTTGATAACTACAGGCTGTCACAAATTGGTGCCATAGTGGTGGGGTACAGAAAGAGACTAAACAAAGTTTTAATCCAGTGGCACCTTAAAACCGACAAAGTTTTATTCAAGGTATAAGTTTTTGTGTGCATGCACATGAAAGTTTATACCTTCAATAAAACTTTGTTGATCTTAAAGGTGTCACTGGACTCTAACTTTGTTCCACTGCTTCAGACCACCCCAACTACCCACCTGAATCTAGGGTCACAAACTTTTATCCAAGGTAGCAAAATATAAAAATATAATTTTTTTTACAATTTTGTGAGGTAAAAGTCATCTGGGAGTAGTTAGAATTAAGCAGAGACTGAATATGGAATATGGCAGACATCTACAAAATGTGTCATGTTTGCCAAATTGTTGACAAACCGAATGACAGAACAAAAGCAGAACGGTGGCTTCTGCCCATAATAGAAGTACAATTTCCAAGAGTAAAAACTGACATCATTGGTCCATTGAATGAATCTACCAGAAGAGGATATAAATACATCTTGACACTTGTTTACATTGCTATCAGATTTCTAGAAGCAGTGCCTTGAGACATTCATATAAGAAGATGCCCTGCTGTCCCTTTTCACAGATAAGGTTTTCCCAAAGAGATCAGGAATGACCTTGGGACCTCTTCTAGATATTCTTTGATCATAGAATGACAGAATCATAGAATCAGAGTTGGAAGGGGCCATACAGGCCATCTAGTCCAACCTCCTGCTCAACGCAGGATTAGCCCTAAGCATCCTAAAGCATCCAAGAAAAGTGTGTATCCAACCTTTGCTTGAAGACTGCCAGTGAGGGGGAGCTCACCACCTCCTTAGGCAGCCTATTCCACTGCTGAACTACTCTGACTGTGAAAAACTTTTTCCTGATATCTAGCCTATATCGTTGTACTTGAAGTTTAAACCCATTACTGCGTGTCCTTTCCTCTGCAGCGAGCAGAAACAGCATCCTGCCCTCCTCCAAATGACAACCTTTCAAATACTTAAAGAGGGCTATCATGTCCCCTCTCAACCTCCTTTTCTCCAGGCTGAACATTCCCAAGTCCCTCAACCTATCTTCATAGGGCTTGGTCCCTTGGCCCCAGATCATCTTCGTCGCTCTCCTCTGTACCCTTTCAATTTTATCTACGTCCTTCTTGAAGTGAGGCCTCCAGAACTGCACACAGTACTCCAGGTGTGGTCTGACCAGTGCCGTGTACAATGGGACTATGACATCTTGAGATTTTGATGTGATGCTCCTGTTGATACAGCCCAAAATGGCATTTGCCTTTTTTACCGCTGCATCACACTGCCTGCTCATGTTTAGTTTACAATCCACAAGTACCCCAAGGTCTCGTTCACACACAGTGTTACCTAGAAGCGTATCCCCCATCCAGTAAGCATGCTTTTCATTTTTTTGACCCAGATGCAGAACTTTACACTTATCTTTATTAAACTGCATCTTGTTCTCATTTGCCCATTTTTCCATTGTGTTCAGATCTCGTTGAACTCTGTCTCTATCTTCCGGAGTATTTGCCAGTCCTCCCAATTTGGTATCATCAGCAAACTTGATGAGTAGTCCCTCCACCCCCTCATCTAGATCATTAATAAATATGTTAAAAAGTACCGGGCCAAGCACTGAGCCCTGAGGTACCCCGCTACTCACCTCTCTCCAGTCTGATGAAACACCATTGACAACAACTCTTTGAGTGCGGTTCTCTATCCAATTCCCTATCCACCTGACTATCTGAAAATCCAGATGGCAGTCCTTCAATTTATCCATCAGAACATCATGGGGAGCCTTGTCAAAAGCTTTACTAAAATCCAAGTAAATGACATCAATAGAATTTCCCCGATCTAGCAAACCCGTTACTTGGTCAAAAAAGGAAACCAGGTTGGTCTGGCAGGACCTGTTGGAGACAAATCCATGCTGACTTCCTTGGATCACCAAATTGTCCTCCAGATGTTTGCAGATCGCTCCCTTTAATATCTGCTCCATTATCTTCCCCACAACAGAGGTCAGACTCACTGGTCTGTAGTTTCCTGGGTCATCCTTCCTCCCTTTTTTGAAGACCGGAATAACATTTGCTCTCTTCCAGTCCTCTGGGACATCTCCAGTCCTTAAAGAGGTTCCGAAGATGATGGACAAGGGCTGTGCAAGTTCTCTGGAAAGTTCTTTGAGTACTCTTGGGTGCATTTCATCCGGACCAGGGGATTTGAACTCATCCAGTGCAGCTAAATGCCTCTCGACAACCCCTCTATCCATGTTAACCTGCCACCCAGACACTGTCCTTAGGCTATGGCCATCTCTAGATGTGCCTAAACACTTTGACCTGTGGGAAAAAACAGATGTAAAAAAGCACTAAGCCTTTCTGCTTTCTCTGCATCTTCCGTTAGAGTTTGTCCATCCGCACCCAACAGTGGGCCTATTGCCTCCTTTACTTTACGTTTGCTCCTCAACTGAAAAATCTTTTCTTGTTACAATGGGCTTCCCTGGCCAATCTTAGCTCACTCTCAGCTTTGGCCTTTCTTATGATTGATCTACAGTGCCTAGTAACCTGTAGGTACTCTTCTTTAGAGCTCTGTCCTTCCCTCCATTTCCTGAACATTTTCCTTTTCTTTCTTAGTTCCTCTTGAAGTTCTCTGTTCATCCAAATAGGCTTCTTAGAGCTCCTGCAGTGTTTTCGTCTTTCTGGGATAGTCATTGATTGAGCATGCAATAGCTCTTGTTTGAGTAGCGCCCACCCTTCACATGCTTCCTTCCCTTCCAGCATTCTCTTCCATGGTATGATGCTCATCATGTCTCTGAGTTGACGCTCATCATGTCTCTGAGTTTATTAAAGTTTGCCCTACGAAAATCCAACATCCGCGTCTGACTACAAGCTTCCTTGGCTCCCCATCTCAAAAGGAATTCTATGAGGACATGGTTACTTCCCCCTAGGGTCCCCACCTCCTTCACCTCATCCACCAACTCTTGCCTGTTGGTCAGTATTAAGTCTAGTATGGCTGAACCTCTTGTGGGTTCATCTACCATTTGATAAATGAAATTGTCAGCCAGGTAGGTCAGAAACTTGACTGAGGACGCTTCGCAGAGTTTGTTTCCCAGCACACATCTGGGAAATTGAAGTCACCTATGATGACAAGGTCCTGCCGCTTGGATATTTTCTCAAGCTGCTCACAAAGTGCAGCATCCACATCCTCTCGTTGGTCAGGCGGTTGGTAGCAGACACCAACCACCACACTGTTTGTTTTCCCCTCACTTATTTTCACCCAGATGCTTTCCACTGTAGATATGCTCTCCTTCACTAGAATTTCCTGACAGGTAAGCCCTTTCCTCACATACAGTGCCACTCCTCCACCTCTTCGATCTATTCTGTTTTTTCTGAACAGTTCATATCCATCCACCATTACATTCCAGTCATGAGAATCATTCCACCAAGTTTCTGTGATGCCTACTAGATCATACCTTTCCATCAGCATGAGAAGTTCCAGCTCTTCCTTTTTATATTGATCGTCTCCTTCCCTAGTGACTTTAGTTTAAAGCTCTCCTGATGAATCTTCCCAGGTTCCTGCCAAACACATTCTTCCCCAGTTTCGATAAGTGCAGTCCATCAGGTGCTAGTAGGCCTTCCTCAAGAAAGCCTGTCCCATGGTCCCAGAAACCAAATCTCTCCTGCCGGCACCAACTACGCAGCCAGTGATTCACCTCCATTATCTTCCTCTCCCGACGCGTTCCTCTTCCCTTGACAGGCAAGATTGAAGAGAATACCACTTGTGCCCCCATTTGCTTGAGCTTCCTCTCCAGATCTTGATAGTCTTTTTTAATAGGAGCGATGGTATTCAGGGACATGTCATTCGTTCCCACATGGACCATCACAAATGGGTAGCGATCCGTAGATTTGAGGAGTTTGGGCAGCCGTTCCGAAACATCTTTAGTTTTTGCCCCTGGCAAGCAACACACCTCTCGGGTTAGGGGGTCGGACCCAGCCACATGGCGATCCATTCCTCTTAGCAGGGAATCTCCAATTACCAGTACTCTCCTTTTTTCCCCCTTCTCAACTCCATTTACTTCTGTCTCTCTGGCCTCTTCCCTTTGTCTTGGACTTTGTTTTGGGACATCTTCCCTCGTTGACCCTTGCACCTCCTCTGCAAGGGCCTGAAATCTGTGGTGGTTATGGATAGATAGAGTTCCCAGTTTTTAGGCTTGTCTCTGGCAATGAGCAGGTCATGTGATTCTTGGTAAAAGGCAGGCTGGTGTGGGTGGAGTCCTGTCTGTGTGTCAGGATCCAGAGTAGTGGTCCATAGGGAAAAGCCTATTTCATAGAATCATAGAGTTGGAAGGGGCCATACAGGCCATCTAGTCCAACCCCCTGCTCAACGCAGGATCAGCCCTAAGCATCCTAAAGCATCCAAGAAAAGTGTGCATCCAACCTTTGCTTGAAGACTGCCAGTGAGGGGGAGCTCACCACATCCTTAGGCAGCCTATTCTACTGCTGAACTACTCTGACTGTGAAACATTTTTTCCTGATATCTAGCCTATATCGTTGTAGTTTAAACCCATTACTGCGCATCCTTTCCTCTGCAGCCAATGGAAACAGCCTCCTGCCTTCCTTCGAGTGACAACCTTTCAAATATTTAAAGAGGGCTATCATGTCCCCTCTCAACCTCCTTTTCTCCAGGCTGAACATTCCCAAGTCCCTCAACCTATCTTCATAGGGCTTGGTCCCTTGGCCCCAGATCATCCTCATCACTCTCCTCTGTACCCTTTCAATTTTATCTACGTCCTTCTTGAAGTGAGGCCTCCAGAACTGCACACAATACTCCAGGTGTGGTCTGACCAGTGCCGAATACAATGGGACTATGACATCTTGAGATTTTGATGTGGTGCCCCTGTTGATACAGCCCAAAATGGCATTTTCCTTTTTTACCACTGCATCACACTGCCTGCTCATGTTTGTTTGTTTGTTTATTATATTTATATACCGCCCTCCCCGAAGGCTCAGGGCAGTTTACATAGGAACAAAGAACAATATATAAAACAGTCTATAAACAAGTGAATATCTTACAATTATAATACTAATAGTTGTAACCATATAACAATATAACAGTATAAACAATATAAACAGTGCAACAATACAAAGAGGTCCAGAGCATTGGTGGAATTCTGAGGGGGGGAAGGGGGGCAGGGGGGAGCAGGGGCCCTTCAATCGCTGTTGATTACGTCTGGTCTCAACCAAATGCCTGGCGGAAGAACTCCTTTTTGCAGTCCCTGCGGAACTGTTTAAGCTCCGTCAGGGCCCTGATCTCCTCCGGGAGCTTGTTCCACCAGGTGGGGGCCAGAACAGAGAATGCTCTGGCCCTGGTCGAGACCAGGCGGACTTCTTTAGGGCCAGGGATCCTTAGCTGGTTGATGATGGTAGAGCGCAGAGCTCTTTTGGGGGCATAGGCGGCGAGTCGATCCCTCAGGTACACTGGACCCTGACCGTGTATGGCGTTGAAGGTAATTACCAGAACCTTTAGTCTGATCCGGAATTCAACTGGCAACCATTGCAGTTGGTGGAGAATGGGACGGATGTGAGACCTCCACAGTGTTGCTGTGAGGATCCTGGCTGCTGCATTTTGAACCAGCTGTAGTTTCCAGCTCAAGGCTAAGGGCAGGCCTGCGTAGAGCTAGTTACAAAAGTCGAGTCTAGAGGTGACCGTCGCATGAATCACTGGGGGTAGGTATTCCAGGGCCAGGTAGGGCGTTAGTAGCTTGGCTTGGCTTACAATCCACAAGTACCCCAAAGTCTCGTTCACACACAGTGTTACCTAGAAGCGTATCCCCCATCCAGTAGGCATGCTTTTCATTTTTCTGACCCAGATGCAGAACTTTACACTTATCTTTATTAAATTGCATCTTGTTCTCATTTGTCCATTTTTCCATTGTGTTCAGATCTCGTTGAATATTGTCTCTATCTTCTATCTTACTAGTCTATTTTTCTTTATGGTTAACATGAGTATGTTAGTCAGCAAAACTGCATGTGGAGGAATTTAAATCCTTTCTACTACATTCTCCTATAGCCAGTCCATACTGGGGACTCACATGGCTTCTATTTACAAATCTCACCATGGGTCTCTTAATGCATTTTGACACTTTGTCCATAAGCTGTTTTTTTCAGCCACTGTGACTCTGGATGCACCTTAGCTTCTGCATCTTTCTAGTCCTGTGGTGCTTCTGAAAAGTGAAAGGGCTACAAAGGACATGAACACACGTATACACACACACAGGCACTTTTATCCTAAGTCATTTTTCAAAAATGAACCAGTGTGTTGTTGGTGGTTCTCAAATTTTTTCAAATCAGATGCACTTCTAAACCTATTGTACATTCTTTGGGACCCAACAAAGGTTTTTCTATGCCATCTTCCCTTTCTCCAAAAAACATTAACATAATAGTTAATGTTGATCAATTTTATAATCTATTTTTTTGTGTTCAGTATTTTATTTGTGTGTGTATCAATGAGTACCAAAATAAGTAACAAAACACATTTGGTTAAGGTCGACCTAAACCATCACTTCCAATTGGCTCCCTAGCTCCCCTTCTACTACGACTGCTACAAATCTATATAACATACATGCTTTAGGATGCTTTGGGCTGATCCTGCGTTGAGCAGGGGGTTGATGGCCTGTATGGCCCCTTCCAACTCTATGATTCTATGATTCTGGGTCTCAGTAAGAGTTGAGCTGAAGCTCCTTGTAGTTCCACCATTCCTTAATGTTGTTGTTGTTATTATGTTAATGTTATTGTTGTTGTTATTCACCTTGTTGTTCTAGAAATGATGTTACCTGTATCATTTTTCTTGTTCCATGTAAACTGCCTGAGCCTTCGGGGAGGGCGGTATATAAATACAATAAACAAACAAACAAACAAATAAATAAAATGTCAAGGCTACTTTGCAAATTCAGTTTGTAAACAACCCCCCTCCCAGTCTACTTCCTTCTCCTCCTCCAAGAGCTGCAGTCCATTTGGGATCCTGACCCGCAGTTTGAGAACCATTTGGTTAAGTGACAGAACAAAGTAACCCAGGAGGTACAGCCTGAAGGAACAGGAAATGGAGTTTGCAGGATAAGGCTTGGCTTATAGTATCACATCACACATGCTAGACTTGCTAGAAATTATTTACCCATTTTAGAAAGTAGGAACAGTAGACAAATGTTTAAACATGCAGCATTCACTCATGTTCTTGTTCTTCTTCAAGGAGAAAAAGGTTTCAGACAATCACACCCAACACACACAGTCCCAGTCCCAGTCTCTCTCAATACTAAATCCTTGGGACAAAACACATGCTTATAAATTTCTTGGAGGCATTTGGCTGGCTACTGCTGCAAACAGGGTCTCAGCTAGACAAGTGGCTTGTCCAATGCTATCAACAGAATGCAAAATATTTACTTATTAAAACATATTTTACTGCTTTATGAGCTCTTTCCTTTCAATCACCAATCTTATGAACTCCGAAAAGAACTATCCAAAACCATCACATGGAATCTATATTTGCTGCTGCAACACAAGGTTAATTTTATTGTGTGCAACCAGAGTACACAAACACCATACTACATCTTTGATCCGATATTTGCATTACGACACCCACCACTCATTTCATAGATGCTAAACGACACAGTTAAGCCCAAATTAATCCCAATTAATCATATAATCATATGATTATATTCTCATCCAGGGTTCTCCAACAATAAATGTTCACTTTACTTCCTTCCTTTAAATAAAATAAAATTAATAAAAATATCCCCTCTATCTTATCCATATCAGTAAGGCAGCCATACCAGTCTCCCACCTGCTTTAATACTAGTGCTGGGTTCAGTGGCAGAAAATGGGTATGGCAGAGAGAGCAAAAATGTTTGAAAAAACAGTAATCAGCTATCTATGCAACATCATCCCCAGTCTGACACAGCCTTTCCCACTAAATCCCCTTCAATGGTAGGGAGGTCCTAAATCAAGAAGGGCAAGAGATTGCTCAGGAGTGATCAGGCATTCTCCAAGTGATCAGAAGTAACTCTGCACACCGCCTGTATGGCTGCTACCACACAAGGTTCTCTTTTCTTTTTATTATTTATTATTATTATTATTATTTTTAGATTTATTTCCCGCCTCTCCCAACAAGCTCGAGGCGGGTCACAACAACTAACCCCATTAAAATTCCCATTAAAATATCAATCTACTAACATGACGGCTAAAAATCCCATCCCTCCCCCAATTATCAAAGAGGTGAAGAGGAAAGGATAGGGGAGTAGCGTACACTCCAACTCCTAGGGGGGGAGTAATGTCCCTGATTTGCTGACCCTAGCCTCAACCATAGACCTGGTGGAAGAGCTCCATTTTACAGGCCCTGCGGAAAGCTGACAAATCCCGCAGGGCCCACAGATCACCCAAGAGCTCATTCCACCAGGTAGGGGCCAGGACTGAAAAGGCCCTGGCCCTGGTCGAGGCTAGGCGCGCTTCCTTCGGGCTGGGGATGACCAACAGGTTCTCACCCGCAGAGCGTAAGGCCCTGCGGGGGGCATAGAGCGGTAGGCGGTCCCTCAGGTATGTGGGTCCCAACCCGCGTGTGGCCTTGAAGGTTAAAACCAAAACCTTGAACCGGATCCGGGCAGCAATTGGAAGCCAATGCAGCTGCGTCAGCACCAGCTGGATGTGGGCCCTCCAAGATGTTCCAGTGAGGACCCTGGCAGCTGCATTTTGCACCAGCTGTAGTTTCCGGGTCAGGGACAAGGGTAGGCCTGCGTAGAGCGAGTTACAGAAATCTATTCTGGAGGTGACTGTCGCATGGATCACTGTGGCCAAGTGGTCAGAGGACAGGTAGGGTGCTAGTAGCCGGGCCTGGCGAAGATAGAAAAATGCCTGGCCCGCTACTCTCTTGACCTGAGCCCCCATAGTCAGGGAGGCATCAATGGTCACGCCCAAATTCCTAGCTTGGTGCACGATGGTAAGTTGCACCCCTGCTAGGGTGG
The DNA here is from genome assembly GCF_049243985.1 of Paroedura picta. Classification (NCBI taxonomy): domain Eukaryota; kingdom Metazoa; phylum Chordata; class Lepidosauria; order Squamata; family Gekkonidae; genus Paroedura; species Paroedura picta. Next base: position 137,462,365 of record NC_135370.1, read on the forward strand.
GTAAATGCGCTGCCTGTTCCCGCCCCCTTCCCCCCAGCCACAGGACCTCCGTCTTGGAGGGGTTGAGTTTCAGGTGACTCTGCTCGAACCATTCAGACACTGCTTCCAAACATTTTGCAAATGGTTCCGAGGGGGAGTTCGGGTGACCGTCCATTAGGAGATAGAACTGGGTGTCATCAGCGTACTGATGAGAACCCAGCCCAAAGCTCCGTACCAGCTGGGCCAGAGGGTGCATAAAGATGTTAAACAATGTGGGGGAGAGGACTGCACCGTGAGGGACCCCGCAAGGGAGTCTATAGGGCCACGAGAACTCTTCCCCCCCTTTGTGTGGAGGACATGGTGCATGCATACACACTTGCACCTGGACCTTTATTCTGGATGGGAAAGCAAAAGCATCCTTGCCTGCCTGCCTGCCTTGCCTTCCTCCTCCTTTACATTTGTTCTTATGAATCTTTATTTGGACAGGAAAGGAATCTGCTGTCTACTGGGTGCTATCTGCTTTTTCCAGGGAAAAGATAGTGCTATGCTTGCATTTTGCCCCTGCAGGGCAAGTTACAATTTGGGGTAGTGTTAGCTGTTTGTTTTGGGAAATCAGCAGAGAGGCCACATGACATCACCACCAGTCCGGCACCCTCCCAGGCATGGTACGAATTGGGCCCTCAGCAGCCCCACGCTAAGAGAACACAGATTCTTCTGCATTCCCAGGAAGAGCCGGGTCTTCTAGGTCTGGCTCCTCCCCACCCAATAGAGGCCAGGAGGGAGCAAAAACCCAGTCAGCTTCACAGTGCTTCGCAGAGCCATGCGGCTTTAAAAAATATTTTGCAGGAAGGTGGAATCACATTCTCGTGCAATCCCACCTTCCTGCAGAATAACAAGGCCACACTGCTCCCCACGCAGCAGAACCTGTCCACTGCGGCTGCGTCCCCTGGGGGAACACGTTAGTGGTGGACTGGATTCCCTGCTGATATGTGTGTCCCCCATGGAAACACAGAAAGCTGCAGAGCATGCAGATCCACAGCATCGCTGTCCTGGAGTGGTGCCGCCTGTGCGGAATCAGCTGGAGTTACACAAAACAGCAATAAATAAATAAATAAATAAATAAATAAATAAATAAATAAATAAATAAATAAATAAATAAATAATTCCAGTAGTATACAAGGAAGATATTGAACTTAAATTTGGAATACTTGTATTCAAATAGCAAAAGATTGTTGTACAGACATAAGTCTTGCCAGGCAAGCCAGCACCTTTCAGGCTAACATATCTCACATCCCATTTATGGCATCTGGAGGAAATCCCATTTATGGCATCTGGAGCTATAACTAACTACTAGTCTTAGCCAAAGAATCACCAGTCAACTCTATGGCTGCTTTATATGTCCTGAGTGTGTGGAAACAGGAAAAATCTCCAGGCAAATGATTCTATCGTGCACTCTCAGAGTGCGTTATCCAATGTGTGTGAAACCTTTAAGAACATTTATTTACTCATAGCACTACCTTTTTCCTCTCTGGTACTTTTAGGAAGAATATTTCCAGAATAGTAAAAGGGTAATTAACTCTGCCTCTGGCAATTGAGAATGAGCCCATGTGCGTCCATGCCTCATTATTGATGAACCAGGGATTTTTTTACCTCCATATTGAACTCATTGCACACAAATGCTGCAATTTCTATGGCTTCAGGAAAGGCCTTTTTACAGTGTTTATAAGAGCAGATGCTTGCTAAGTCTATATATGCCAGTGAGAACATCATTCAGTTTTATGCACACTTCTGTTTTCTTGCTTGGCATAATTCATTAGCACACTCTGCAGAATACTCTCTACATAAAATTGGATTTGGCTGTAATGCTAAGGTTCTAACGACTAAAGCATTGTAAAATATGCACCAGTGTTATTTTTATCTCTTAGACTTGATGCTTATATTTGAGAAAGAATATGAAAATATTATCACTCTATAACATAGAACAACAGCAATACCATTTCTTAATTTCTTTCATATGCAATAGAAAATGTTTAAAATCTTTTTGGTGATGGAAAAGTAGTGGAACCATAATTAGTACAGTTCAACAATCATATTCATAAGTTGTTCTGTACTGTTTTTAATGTGATTATTTAGAAATAAGTACATATGAAGATGAATAAAGAATTCTGATGCCAATCTGTTATGTCACAGCATTGAAAAGGTGAAAAAAAAGCATGAGCACTTCATTTATCTTTCTTCTCTTAAAATAAATTTCATATCAAATCCATACAAACCAAATATTAGATGAGGTGTGAGCAGGATTTTCAACATCTGGGCAGAGGAAGAGAAAGGTACCTGGTCATCTTTTCAAGGATGTTGTTGCAGTTTTACACAGTAGAATGCAGCTGTGCAACCTCAAGCAAGTCATGTTTTGCTTTTGAAGACTTTTGCATTTCGACAGTCCTCATCTTCAAGTTTGTATCAGGAAAATGCTGAATTACTGTTCAAAGTTTTAGCTGCCAAAAACATTCTGAATCCTTCTTCTGCATAGGACCAGGTACTTACACATTGCAGATTTTGTCTGCCTAATGTTTATGTGCAAACCTGTGAGCCTTTTGCAGTATGTTAAGTAGCTGAACAGAAATGAGTTACAGCTGCTTAGAATAAGGTCTTACTGCAAGTTTAATCTTTGAGGGGGGGAAAACATACTTCAAAAACTCCAAGGCCTCTTTACCTACTAAGTAGGCCATGATCAAGACATAGTACTGAGAGTTCTCTCAAGGAAATAATTTTTTAAAATCATTTTACCTCATTAAAAAGCAAAATTACTTATTTGAAAGATATTTTGTCTAGGAATGTTTGTGTATGTTAAGGTGACCAGATTTTAACATTGGTAAAGCAGGACACCATTGACTGGGGGAGGGGGTGGTTCTTGATTAAAAATTTGGTCTATATGGAGCAACAAAAAGTTTCATAGAACGTATAGAACACAAAAATAGTATTGTAATATATATATTTTAAAATTTCAACATAAGTACAATTTACCAGATGCCCCCAGATGTCCTTCCAAAAGTGGGATAATCTGGTCACCGTAGTATACGTGTATGTGTGAGACACAATCCAGTGGGCAACCAGGCAGAAAAACAGCCCTGTTTATAGATGAGCCCTGGTTATAAGATGAGTGTTTAAAGAGAATGTGATTCCAAAGGCTATAAAGTAATAATTATTGTGGGAGACAACATTAATATAGAGTACTCACTAGAGTTGGTGGTGGTTGGGGGGGGGGGGAGGAAAGCCTGAGAAGTAGAAGAGGATTAAAGGGATAAAGAAAGAGAAGAACTGATTAGTCTCCAACTGGGTACTTAAGAGTTATGGAGAGGTCAGTTTAGGGCTTGTGTGGTCTGTGTTGAGCTATATTTTTCTTGCTTTATTAAACCTTTTCCCATTTTTGTGACACAGGTCCTGTTTTCAGATCTTTGGTTAACATAGTCACAAAGCTCTGATTTTCAGTTTTCCCCACAGTAAAATATCTAAAGAAATAATTGGCTTTAGAAGTTACTTCTGAACATAGATTGCCAAGAAAATGATGCCCCACTGTTTTTTGTCTTAAAACATCAGCACTAAAAAGTTTATTACACCTTAATATACACAATAAACATTTTTGAGTTTTAATTTCAAGTCTGATACAAGCCTTTTAAAAAAGAAAAATGTTTCTTCCATTATATGATTTGCTTCTAACAACACAAAATGAAGTAACTTATGCTAGTCATTAAACACACATTAAAAGCGTCAACGGTTTGCTTCGTGCTGCCAACGCCAGGAAGTTCAGACTTAAACCAATCTATGGCCAGACAACATAATGTTCTGCTCCTGAGTGAACTGTATGAGATCCGTACAATATAAGCATTAAGAATAGAGATGTCATAGTAACTAATTTTCTTATTTGAGTGTTGCGTTGGATATTTAACATTTACCAGAAGACGGTTTTGTATGACAGAAGGCATTTTTTTAAGGTGACTTCACACCAGAGAGGAAAACCGAGCCACACCTTTTAGCCTCCACATTTCTTCTTTTGTTCAAAGTGCAAGGAGAAGCCATCCGGAAGGAAGAAAGATTATGGCTATCTATAAACTGTTTGACAGAGACAGAAATGCTGATAATGTTTGGGCTGTGTCTGTAGTTTTTGGCTGCTTGCATCAGCAGAGGGTTGAGGTAAAACAGAAACCCTTCATGTATTTGTCTAAAGCAATAGTAGTGTGATCCTGGGCAGCAAAAGTTCAACTGAAGTTCAGGGAAGATGTTGCCAATAGTTTATACTGCAGGAAAGTCACACTGTTTCCGGATTTGCCTTTTCCTCTCAACTTTGTTGCTCAGCCATGCTGTCTTAAAGAGTAACTATGTCTGTAGGGAAGCAATCTTTGAGCAGGATGCCCCGATTCCGATGACAGTCCAGTTCTTCGATAAATCCGTACCAATAGATCACTAGTCCAGGACCAAATCTATGTAGAAAACAAAAGGCCAGACATAAATAATAATTCTAGAAGCTGAATATCAGCAGGTGAGGGCAACAAACCAATCACGTTAACTTGGCAGTATAGGTAAAAAATAATCACACAGAAAACTACTTTACACATAGTCTGTTGAAAACTTGAGCTTAATGATTTGCTTTCCATAAACGATGTTTAAAAAAATAATATTTTTCTTAAATAAACATTAACAAACAGGCAATCATATACAATCATTGTCTAATTTATGACAAAGGTTATATATGTTGATATATTATACTGTTCTAATGTATGTAATAGTCTCCAATTTTGTAATCTGATTTTGCTGCACTGTTTATTGTATATACTATTTTATTGTGATTGCATTGTTTTAACTATATAATATGTCTTGAACCTCAGTGAAAAAGATGGACTATAAATTAAGTAAATAAGCAACCACAAAAACAAATGACTCTTTCCATTTGTTTCTAACTTGATATTTCCAGAGTAACAACAGTTTAAAAACAGATTTCAGAAGACTTAACAATAAAAAACGGATTATTTGTATTTGAAGTACAATCTCTACAATGCAGACCAATGCAAGAAGCTATGGCAAAGCACCGTTCACCACTAACTTTTTATCCGAACAATGCCTCATGAATTCCTCAAATATTACGAAGACTGACTGATCCCCACTAGGTTATCTCAGGAAGTAGCCCCATGGCCTATTTTACCCATCAGGAAGTTCAGACCCTTAGGCTGGGTTCATAAAGAAGTAATCACTATCAATCATTGGATACAGGGATAGGTTTTGCACATCAGCTTCACATTTTTCCTACTGAGAGCTCTTAATTAAAGGGAAGTGCTACTTTTGGTGTAGTGTTGCAAGAATTTTACAGTGAAATCATAAATTATGAATGCTGGGTTAGTAAAAGGATGTCTAAAAACAGAACAGCTTTCTATAGTCTTAACATTACAGAAGCCTGTACAACATGAGGCCAAAAAGCTTTCTTTCCATGATTTATTGTATGGCACAGTGAACTTGCCAAAAACAACAGTACAGGATGAGCTGTTAAGAGGCCGTATGTACAAGTTCAATGGAATGTCATGTAATGGTTTCACACAAAGCTGCTGTCCACATTCAGTTCAACATGATAGCCAGCTTTTGTTAATGCTTTAATTATAATGAAAATGTCTCAAGGGAGCCATAATAATTTAAATGTTCACCAAGTAGATAATACAGATATTCAAAACTGTGGGCAATGCCAGGCTGGCTTCATTAGGGAGAGTTCATTCCAATGCCAAAGTGGATGGATGTTAAAAGGCATGTGAACTGCATACTGAACAGGTATTGAAAGGGACAAAATAGTGATATTCTTTCACCATTTTGACTGAAGAGAATAACTTTTCTGTTCTCATAATCCTTGATAACAAATTACAGTGAATGCACATACAATCCATGCAGTATTTACTGGATAGTTCTTTATATGCATGTTGAGTCATTCTCATGCTACAGTCAACATATGTACCTTTGGTACTCATTCTGAGTTCCATTTAGAAAGTGAATGTTTGCTTGCTCTTTCTTACAAACAGATCATCGAGTTGGAAGGGAACTCCAGAGTCCTTCCCCCTACAACTAGCTGCTCATGCACAGTGACCCCAATTCCATGCCCAGAGGATCCCCCTCCCCCCCACAATGTAAGTGCATTCATTGTACTATGTGAACAGGGATGTTTTGGGGTTATCTTAAACAGGGTTAAATCATGCTAAACTCATAAATTTAGAATGGTGTAACTGTTTAGGATTGCACTGTCCATCACTTGATTTTGGCCTCTGTGGTAACCCTAGCATTCAAGGAGGAAAAGGTTTCTTTGGAGGATGGACTTGGGCATTATATTCCTGAGGAGGTCCATTTCCTCCTCAAACCCCACCCTTCCCAGACGCCACTCCCCAAATCTCCAGGTATTTGTTAACCTGGAAGAAGAACTGTTTTTATACCCTGGTTTTCACTACCGGAAGTTGTATGGTGCCTTCCTTCTTCTTCCCACAACAGACATCCAGTGAAGTAGGTGGGGCTGAGAAAGCTCTGACAGAACTGCTCTGTCAGAACAGCTCTAACAGGACTGTGACTAGCCCAAGGTCACCAATCTGGCTGCATGTGGAGGACTGGAGAATCAAACCTGGCTCTCCAGATTAGAGGACACCGCTCTTAACTACTACACTAAACTGGAGTTGGTCACATTATCTCCTTCCCACCCGACAGGCAACCTACCTTTACCTGCCCTTCTATTTTAAGCTCTTTCCCCATGGTAGTCTCTAGCTAGGAAAAAATGGCTTTGTTTTGTGGTGCTGGCCACTAGGCAAAGCCCACTTTCATAGTAGAGGACAGGCCTGCCCCAGTGGCCCTCTGCTGTGTCTGCGGCTGCTGTGGCAAGTGATGCGGGGACAGCTAGTAACTGGAGGTTCTAGCAGGAAAGCACGGCTATCATATACCCTTGACTGATGGTTGTCTTCTTCCACTGAGCACATAGCTTCATGAGGGAATGGTGAAGGAGGTAGGGGACACCTGCTTAGCTAGTCAGATCAGCTGAATCAACCCTGGCAATCAGTGAGGTGACAGAGCTCAGCCAGATTGCCTTCACATCCAACAGTTAATAATGTCTTGACCTAACTTCATACTGTCTTTAACCCCCCCCCCTCAAATCAGTCACATGAACTGATGACTGTGGATTTAAAGAATCAGTATTCTCTTTACAGCACATAAACAAATGGCTTCCCTAGTCAGCAATAATTCCCTGGGGGTCATAAGAAGGAAAGGAGCACAAGAATGGAACACATGGGAGATAATGTACAAGCCCGCCTCTTCTTCTGAACTATTATACCAGTGCTGTGATTTACATACAACTAGGAGGGGCTGGGCCTTCCGAGGTCGGTAAAATGAGGACCCAGCTTGCTGGGGGGTAAACGGTAATGACTGGGGAAGGCACTGGCAAACCACCCCGTATTGCGTCTGCCATGAAAACGCTAGAGGGCGTCACCCCAAGGGTCAGACATGATTCGGTGCTTGCACAGGGGATACCTTTACCTTTACCTTTAGGAGGGGCTGGGACAGAAGAGAATCCCCTTTTCCAAGTACTACCTGTGGTTGTTGTTGGTATATAAGGATTGTTCCCACACTATAAAATAAATTCTTAATAGATCTATATATGATTCAAAAGCTAAGAAGTTTGCTACAGAAGTGGCTAATATAGTTGCATTGGTAGTGAATCCAATATCAGTCAATTCATGCTATTCTCTAAAGCAGTGGTCCCCAACCTTTTTATCACTGGGGACCGGTCAACGCTTAACAATTTTACTGAGGCTCAGGGGGGGGTAGTCTTTTGCCAAGGGACGTCACCGCCACTGCGTGAGCCCCTGCTCCGCTTGCTTTCCTGCCAGCGCCCCTGACTACCCGCCACCCACTGGAAGGCACTGCCAGCAGCAGCTACACAGTGTCATGCTGAGGGGGAGCCCCAGCCATGACAGCCACCGGAGAGCACCAAAGATGAGACAGCAGAAGAGTGGCAGGGCAGCCCCCAAGGCAGCAGCTGGGGAGAAGGACAAGGAGGAGCCGCGGCCTGGTACCGACTAATCCGTGGACCGGTCCCGGTCCCTGGACCGGGGGTTGGGGACCACTGCTCTAAAGGAAACGAAACACTTCTATTTTTCTATATATGAACGGCACTACTGTTATTGAAAATTATCTGAACTTACTGAGAGACTGCTTAAAGTTCCCCAGTTGAAGGCAGTAGGAAAAGAGGAAGATGTAACATGAGATGGATTGACCCAATAAAGGAAGCTTTGGCCTCCAGTTTGCAAGACTTGAGCAAGGCTGTGAATGATAGGAGGTCATTAATTCATATGGTCCCCATGAGTTGGAAGCCATTTGATGGCACTTAAGAAAACACTAGCCCATCAATGTGCACGCTCTCACTTGACTGTTGGAAGATTGGCGTTTTCTTTTTTGAGGGTGTGTGTCTGTGTAGCCCATTATTCCTTCAATGTTGGACAGGTTGTATCTTTAAAAAATGTTAGGGTATTCTTTTAAAACTCTCCCTATGTGGATGTGCAAATCAAAAATGGCCTGTGTGCAGCAGCAGTACAAATGCTATTTGAATTCGTTGTTCAAAAAGACTTAAGTGAAATACTTAAAACCAAAATTAACTTGTTGGCACATTTAGCGTTTGGCACTGACTCTCAGGAGCTCCTGCTGCTAAGCACTAATTTCTCTCTCATTAGCTCGCAGAGTCGGAAAATCACAAACAATGCTAGTAGTTAATTATTGCTGCCTTAATTTGAAAAGTCATTTAACCTTTTTTCCCCTTTTGTGTCAAGAGGGAAGAAGTAAGGGGGTCAAAGATAGAAGCAAGAACCTCCCTTTTAAATATGAGACACACCACCATTTTCACACACACGCACACACACAAATTTGATGTGTGAATAATCCAGCTCAAGGCTTTAAATTATAGAGTAAGTGGAGGAACTTATTTATAGATTAATGATACTGTTTAACAAATTGGTGACTAACCTTTCTTTTGTGATCACTTTGAAAAAATAAGGCTTTGAGGATCTGAAAATGCTACAACTCTTGCTCACGGTGATCAATGTAAGGACAGCTCTGGACTGCTGAGAAAGTGTTCAGAATAGAAATCACAGTCAGGGAAAAACCCAGAAGTTGTCTGGAAAGATATAGGCCAGCCATAGGGAGTAATGAGTTAAAACCCATAGAATGTGACCAGAGATTGGAGTGCACTTATTCTTCCAACTGCTTTCTAGCAATCATCATCATCTTTAACAGCTCCTGCGGAGCAGATTAAATAATCGGCTAAGGTCACCCAAGGCGGGCCCTGTCCGTGATGAGGAAGGGTGCTGATAGGCCCCTTCCTCATGACTGACAATCGGAGGGCCCAATTGGCAGGCGCTTTGCGCCTGCCAATTGGGCCCTCCGATTGTCAGTCTGGCGGCAACGGATTGGTCTGTTGCCGTCGGACTGACGAATCGGGAGGCACGAAACGAAGCGCCTCCTGATCTGCCCCACCAACTTGGGACCATGCACCTGCCCGCCATTACCTTCCCACCCCCCGACACCGATGGTCCACCACTGACCCCGTGCCCAGGAGCGCCCGCCGCCATCCCCAGCCGCTACCGCAACTCCCAGCCGCCACCCCACATGGCTCCCGCGACCACCCCGCCAAGAACGCCTGAGCTGCTCCGGCCTTCCGCCACCAAGAACGCTGCCTCCAAGAACTCCTGCCTGCCTTCCAGGCCGCGCCCGCACGGCCGGCCTGCCCACAAAACATCACCAGCCACCCGCTTCCCCCACAGCCACGCCGCCAGGACACCCTCCAGCCGCGCCCGCGATGACCCCGGCCAGAGAGAATGCTCCTGCCAGATGCGGCCCCAGCAGCGCCGCTGCTGCCCCGGCCCTCCGAACAACGCTCTCCTCTTAACCACGCTAACGCCTCCAGTAGGTTTGCGCCACAGGAGCTGCACAGGCCACCCCATCCCCGGCCTCTGGTGCGTGCCCTCGCCGCCCCCAGCTCGCACACCCACCCTGCCCAACTCCATAGCCTCCCTAGTGCCCGCTGCATTTAAACGGCAGCAGGCTTAGTTTCTAGTACCACATAAAAGGGAACTTGTGATCAAGGACGACTCACCAGTTAACCAGCATGTCCAAAGGATCTGTCCAGCAACCACTGATGGAACCAGACACCCTTTTTCCTATTGGTGGAATATCCTCCATTCAGGGCCAGTTGTCGCTCTTGTTCAGGATTCTGCACCCCCCCTTCCCTTCAGGCCTGCTATGAAGGAAGCCTCCAACAGCAACTGATTTAGGCAAGGAACAGGTTTCTGTCTCTCTGTGTGGGTGATATGCGAAGGCTGGGTCTCTGAGCCTGTGGCTCTCAGATGCCCTTGGAGCTGGCCAGGTCAGGTTTGCCAATACTTGACAGGGATATTCCAGGAAATTTGGAAGCAGATTTGGAAGACAGCCAGCTTGGTATAGCGGTTAGGAGCACTGATGTCTAATCTGATGAGCTAGGTTTGATTCCACCCCCCCCCCACCCCCACAAGCAGCCAGCTTGGTGACCTTGGGCTCACCACAGCACGGATAAAGTTGTTCTGGCTGAGCAGTAATATCAGGACTCTCTCAGCCTCACCTACCTCACAGGGTATCTCTTGTGGGGAGAGGAAAAGGAAGTTGATAATGAACCACTTTGAGATGCCTTCAGGTAGAGAAAATCAGCCTATAAGAACCAACTCCTCTCCTTCTGATCCTTAAAAGGTTACAGTGCCGCAGAGACCACCCTCCATTTTCTCCAGGTGAACTGATCTCTGTTGCCTGGAGATGAGCTGTAATTCTGGAGGATTCACAAGTCCCACCTGGAGGCTGGCATCCCTGCACTTCAGTGGGGTACAATGCCCTAGAGTCCCCCTTCCCCAAGGAGCTGTTCTCATTTGGGGAAATTTCAAACTTTATAGCTTGAAATTCTGTGAAATCTCCAGGTCCAGCAGGAGGTTGCTAACCCCAGGGTTGGAAATATTCTTTGAGATTTGGAGGTGTGGGCTCAAAGACCCCCCCCCCCCCCAAAAGCAACAGCTTTCACTTGGGGAGCTGATCTTTATAGTCTGAAGATGTCATTCTGGGAGATCTCAAGGCTTCACCTGGAGGTTGGTTACTTTTTTGGTGGGGTATATTCCTTGCAATTTGTAAGTTGGGTCTCAAAAGGGTACAATGCCTCATTATCCATTCTTCAAAGCAGCCATTTTCACCTGGGAAGCTCATCTTTATAGTCTGGAGTTGAACTGCAATTCCAGGAGATCCCTAAGCTCCACCTGGATGTTGGCTAACCCTGAGCTGGAAATATTCCTTTAGATTTGGAGGTGGAGGCTCAAGATGGTGCTGTACCTGAGAGTCCACCCAACAAAGCAGCTATGTTCGCCTCGGGAACTGTTTTTTATAGTCTGGAGATGAGCAGCGATTGGCGGAGGCAAAGGGTAGTTTGCAGGTTAAGGTGGTGCTGGAGAGGTGTGAGTGTGTCCTGCCTGGTCAATGGGCTCTGAGTATATATATATTTTTGTGCAGTGGGCTTTATTGCTAGTTATAGTATAAAATACAGTTTCAATCTACTGATAACCATGGATACAGCATGGTTTTTCCACATCTGTTTGGACACAGTTCTTCCATACATCTGCCCTCCCTCTGCAGTTCCACAGTTGTGGAATCAGTTTATTTTCTTCTGCATGTTTCTTAAGTAATCAGGGTTTTCAAGGGAGGGTGCTATCATCAGTGGCATCACAGACCCCCCCCCCCGCTAGAGTTTCTGTTGTGCAGTATATTTTTTCTTCCTCTAAAATGTCTGTTTGCGTAAGATCAGTACTATCCAATGGATACATGCACAGACATAAATTTGCTTCCAGCCTGCTCAGGCCTAGTGAGGCTGGGACTACTTGTCCCCTTTTCCACTCCACTGGGCACTCTCAACAGGATCTGCTCCCCTATATGGGCCTTCCCTGCACTGGGCCAGGTTCTCCTCTGCCTCCTTTGCTATTGCCATGCCCCTGGAAAACTTTGTGCTCACCTTGGTGTACTGCTGTGTGGTTCATTTGCCTGGGCAGACTCCAACTAAGTTGGTAAATGTGGGAATGCCACCTATGGGTATATCTTTTTTATTTATTTGACTACAAAACTTAGTCCTAAACTCATTATGGTGTTGTGTAATTTTATTAACACTATGACAAAAGTGCTTCAGTATATATATATAAATATGGGATAACCATGGCTGTCATCAGCACAACATAAAGCTAACCTCTAATCTTTATCTAATTTAATTTCTCCCCTATTTCTCATAATTTAATTGTTGCTTTAAAAAGCTCTATTTAATCGAATATTAGAGGCAGTATAAAAAGCAGCTAGTTCAGAAAAGATTCATCTACCATAACTGAATGGTGTAAAGTTAACATATAAGCAATGACAAGAACTTCATGCACATGTACTTTATGTCATGCCACAAAACATTTTGATGTAAAATGATAATTAAACTTTGCACTTCTGAGGAGGCACTACATTATAATAACGGGTGAAAAACCTAGGTGCCACAATAAAATTTCTAGGCGCCATGGTGATCTGACATCTGGGATTTGTCACACTTTGACCTACCCCATAAGATTTTAATAAGGAGCAAGCAAAAGACTGTAAAGTCCTTATCACATCAAAAGCATTAGGTATTTCTTTAGCTATTTCCTTTTCTTGCTTCTTTGAAAGGAATACAGATATTCTTAAAAGATGGAGGACATATTTTCCTGCCAGTAATATGCCTTGGTACACTGAGTTTTCTGCAGATAACAAATTACTCTAGAAACATGTGTTTTGTGTGTGAAGTTTTGCTGTTGTGAAAGTCATTTACTGATTTGCTTTATTTAATAATTAAATTTTCCGTGCTGTTTTCAAAAAAGTACCAAGCTTGTTCCAAAGTACTATACATAAATTGCTAAAATTGTAATAGAAAGCATGGATATAAATAAACATGACCACTCTGAGTCAAGTTGTGATGCTTCCATATTTAAACAGGCATTTTCAAACTCTGGACATGGCTGAAAGGTGACTATTTTTCATAATCTTTTTTGTAATCTTGTAGTCTATTTCCTAAACCAATCATAAGGCAGCCTATAACTCAAAAATATGTTACCTTCAAGGCATCATATAGATTTATACATTTTGGCCAGACTTGTCAAGATGGGGTGGGAGGCCAGTGAGATAAAGGGAAGTCACTAGAATTCTTATATTTGGCAAAGGAAAATAATGGGTCAACATGTGTTTCTGCTATAAATCTATCAGTTACACTAATGCAGAAGAGGATGTATATGCCATTAAAAAAGCTAATCCACCTGCTTTATAACAAATTAGGTTTACGAAATGTTTTCCTAAATTTGCAAATAATATTCATGGATGACAGGTCAATTGCTATTAGATATGATGGTTAAATAAAACCAATATTATTGTAAGGTCATTCATTTGAATATCAGTTGGGTGTGTGGGGGTGGGTACAACAAAAGGCGAGGTTTGGGTAGATTCCATGCTTCTGTGCCTGCTAGGACATCTGGTAAGTAATGTGGGAAACAGAATGCTGAACTTATCTGATTTAGCAGGTCTCAAACGAACAAACCGGTCAGTCCTAGAGGAGATCAGCCCTGACTGCTCCTTAGAAGGCCAGATCCTGAAGATGACTCTAATACTTTGGCCACCTCATGAGAAGGAAGGACTCCCTGGAGAAGAGCCTAATGCTGGGAGTGATTGAGGGCGAAAGAAGAAGGGGATGACAGAGAATGAGGTGGCTGGATGGAGTCACTGAAGCAGTCGGTGCGAACTTAAATGGACTCTTGGGAATGGTAGAGGACAGGAAGGCCTGGAGGATCATTGTCTATGGGGTCATGATGGGTCGGACACGACTTCGCACATAACAACAACAAATTACTTTAGAAAAGTCAAAAAGAAGCCCTACATTAAATAGTCTCCATACCTGTAGATGATTTTGCTATAATAAATAGGATTCATTGACAAATTTTAAAAAATCATATTCATTGTTGCTTCACATCTGATGCATTCAGTAATGTGGCCTATATAACAATGCAATTATAAAAATATATTTTGCAAGATTCTATGCTCATTAATCTTTTAAGTGGTGATAGTAAAAGGGTGACAAATTGTAAGGAAGTATGGAAGGATTAAGATTCTCCCTGCTATTTTGCTATTATTTTGCGCGTGGCATGTAAGGAAATAATGATTTCGTTTCACAAGGCTTTTCCTTGTTCTGTTTTCATCCCCAGTCCTCCATGCCCATTAATGTACCCTGGAATGGCTGCTGGAGGAAAAACATCCCCCATTGTCTGATTTCTCCAAGTTTCAAACAATATATCATCCTTGGGAAGAGCTAGAAGCAAACATTTAGTTAAGCTTGCAACTGACTGACTTTAAAGCAATGCCAGGGTGCAATCTGCCAGGGTGACAAAAAGCATGACAAGCTATTCAGTAAGGTTAAACTGAGGTTCAGGCAGCCAAAGTGCTGGTCAACTCTTGTTACGATTAAGTGATTAATTGTTATTTATTTTTAGAGCTTGAACTAACAGGCCATGCAGGGGCCAGTGCAAGATGATATCTGAATAATCTCTGACCGCCTAGTGCCAGCACAAACCTTTTCTTTTTGTGCAGCTGTTGATCTGGCAGTGATCCTCACCAGATCAGTAAGATGTGCCAAACACAAAATTTCTCCCCCCTTATGTGTATCTTATTGTGTGTGTCTGGGAGTCGGGTGCTGAGGCTTTAATAATTAGCTCTTTATTTGAGAGCTCAGAAGAAAATGGTCCTTACTCCTAGGTCCCTTCCTGAATTCCACTTTTTAGCAGAAAACAGTATTCTCCCAGCTGGTACTAGATGAACAATTTTAAAGAAATACATTGCACTTCCCTGCCCAATCACTGTCAAGGTGCACAGAAATGATTATGAACAATCAGGTCTGTTTTTAAAAATCTACATATCTATTTGCCTATTTAATAAATAATAAACAAATAAAATAAATGGATATTTTTCCCTTATAAAACTTGTCAATTTTTTTAAAGCCTGAATTATTTTCAGTTAAAAATTATATTACAAAAATACTAATAGCTCCATAAGCAAAATAACGAAGAATTTATTATGAATTACACTATCATTCCATCAAGGTTACACTGATACAACTGGAGTGACTGATAAGTCAGGAGGTAGATAATGATATAGCTCCTTTTTTCAGGAAAACCCAGTATGGATTCCAGCCTAGTCAACAGGGCAACTATAGTTGTCACCATCTTCAAGAAAGGGAAAAAAGAGGATCCGGGTAACTACCGATCCATCAGGTTGACATCTGTAGCTGGCTAAATTTTGGAACAAATCATCAGTCAGTCCTTGAGCAGCTGGAACAGAGAGCTGTGATTGCTAAGACTCAGCAAGGGTTTCACAAGAACAAGACATGTCAGACCAACCACATCTCTTTTTTTGAGTAAGTGTCTACCTTGCTGGATCAGGGGAATGCTGTGGACATAGTTTATCTGGATTTCAGTAAATCTTTTGCTAAGGTTCCATATGATATTCTTGTTGACAAGTTGGTAAAATGTGGTATGGATCCTAATTCTGTCAGGTGGATCAATAACTGGTTGACAGATCGTACCCAAAAGATACTTGTTAATGGTTCAGCATCCTCTTGGAGAAGAGTGACAAGTGGAGTTCCTCAGGGATCTATCCTGGGGCCTGTGTTGTTCAACATATTTATAAATGATTTAGATTTAGATGAGGGTATTAGAGGGGTTGCTTATTAAATTTGGATATGATACTAAATTGGGAAGGGTAGCAAACACAACAGAAGACAGAATCAGAATACAGAATGATCTTGATAGCCTCGAGAACTGGGCTAAACTAAATAAAATGAAATTCAATAGGGACCAATATAAAGTTCTGAATTTAAGTAGGAAAAACCATATACGCTAGGGTTGAGTGCATTGGCACCCAAAACGGCCGTTTGCGCCTGAAGCAGCCAGCGCCATGGGGGGAGGGGAGGTGTGGGCATCCCCACAAGCAAACACACAGGCACAGAGCTCTGCACCTGTGTGTGTGCGTCTGCTGGCACGCCGATACCGACACTCATGCCTCCCCTCCCCCCCGTGGCGCTGGCTGTTTCGGGTGCAAACGGCCGCTTTGGATGTCGAAGTGCCCAACCCTAATACACACCAATATAGGATGGGAAGATTTGTCTTAGCAGTAGTATGTGCAAAAAGGATCTAGGAATCTTAGTAGACCATACCTTGAACATGAATCAGCAGGGTGACTCGTGAGCTAAAAAGGCAAATTGGATTTTGGGCGGTATCAGAGTATCATGTCCAGATCATGGGAGGTGATGGTACCACTTTGCTCTGCTCTGGTTCAGCCTCACTTGGAGTACTGTGTTCAGTTTTGGGCACCCCAGTTGAAGAGGGAAGTAGACAAACTGGAACGTGTCCAGAGAAGGGCAACAAAGATGGTGAGGGGTTTGGAGACCAAGATGTATGAGGAAAGGTTGATGGAGCTTGGTCTGTTTAGCCTGGAGAGGGATATGATAACCACCTTCAAGTATTTAAAAAGCTGCCATGTAGAGGATGGAGCAGAGTTGTTCTCTCTAGCCCCAGAGGGACAGAGCAGAACCAATGGGATGAAATTAATGCAAAATAAATTTCATCTAAACATCTGGAAGAAGTTCCTGACAGTTAGAGCAGTTTCTCAGTGGAACAGGCTTCCTTGGGATGTGGTGGGTTCTCCATTTTTGGAGATTTTTAGACAAAGGCTGGATAGCCATCTGCTGGAGAGGCTGATTCTGCGAAGATTCAAGGGAATGAGCAATAGGGTTGTGAGTATCCTGTGTAGTGCAGGGGGTTACTTCCAACTATGTGATTCCATGATTCTAGCTGTCAATTTGGAGCTATGAAGCCTGCATAATGGTTAGAGCAGGCTTTCTCAACCAATCCCCCTCCCCAAAATGGCCAATGATGGGTCTGGCAGGGATGGGAAGTGGAGGGCCCTGGGTAGGTGTGCAACACAGCTATGCTTACCAACCATATTCTGCACTATCATGCCACATCAGAGGTTTCTTGAAGCCTGAAGAATGTTTCAGGTGTTTCACAATGATAAAAAAGTTGAGAAAGACTGGGTTGGATAGACTGTCCGTGTGTCTGTATGTGTGTTAGAGAGGTGGGTGGGAGAAATCACCATTACCGAGTCCCAGCACTTTTTTTCAGAGCTATTCCAAGTCCTGAGGGAGGAATAGGCAGAAATCAGCACAACCTTATATATGAGTACTGGTATTTGTTAAAAATAACAACCCCCCTCCCCCCCCCACACACACTGGTTATATAAATAGGATTATATCAGAAGAAATGGCTGAATGTCAAAGAATTAGATTTTTCAGAAACCACTTTCTTGGATCTACCAGAAGATTTCTGCATGTGCAAGGGTTTTTGCACTACTGGAAGTGTAAGAAACCCTCCTACCAATCATTTACACCAGGGGTAGTCAACCTGTGGTCCTCCAGATGTCCATGGACTACAATTTCCATGAACATCTGGAGGACCACAGGTTGACTACCCCTGCTTTACACTACGTTTAAGGGGCTGATATGAAGGTTTCTTAGATTTCGGACTGGTTGTACAAGGCACCTTGCAAGCAATTTCCAGGCAACATAGTGAGGAAAGTGCTAGGTGTATCACAACATCTTGTGCAAGTGAGACAATGCTTAATCCGATTCTGTTTACACAACATGGATACAAGCTGCTGTTTTTATATCTTTGGGAATATAGTGAGGAAATTTGGGCAAAGTCTTTTGTTGTAACAGTACATGTTGTAACACTGTCTCAGGATAAATGGAACTGGTTCTGAATCTGTAATTTTTAGACTCCATACCTGCTCTACTTTTACATTTACTTTGTTAAAGCATAGTTTAAAAGCATATCTAATAGACTAAGCATTATTTTAACTAAGTTCAAAGGGAAGGAGAAAAAATCCAGCAGCTTTGCTCATGCTACCTGCTTTGCTCACTATGGCAACTAGAGAAAAATGGTAAATTCAAGAGATTAAAAGAGCTATAATTCTAGTTGGAGTAAGAGTATGAATTAAAATTAATTTATAACTTCAGGTAATTTATGCTGCCTTTGATACATTAATTTTAAGAACTCCTGTTTCCAAGGAGAAAAATTCATAAGGCATTATAAAGTAGACATAAGTAGATTTCATCAGGCATTGTTTTTTTCTTTACATTACTTATTTACTCCTTTTCAACACTATTACAAATACAAGAAATGTTACAAATGAAGTGTTAAAATACTAGTGTTTACGGAAATATTATCGTAATGAGGCTTTTTAAATCCAGGTTTTAATAAATACTTATGCTGAGAAGACAATAGATTTCTGAATGCTTTAATGATCACGTACAATTAAACTATGGAAAGCTGTACTGATATCTGTTATTTTCATATAATGTTGGCTGGTATCACACTACTGCTGAGCAAAATTTGAAGCCTTCTTTCAACCTAGGATGCCTTGCTCTAGCTTGTGGCACTTCGGCCAGAGGAATTACTCTGCAGAGGAGCCAAACATTGGAAGGCTTCTTAGACTGGATGAATATTTTGCTCAGCACTGGCTAACCCATTCCTGCCATCCCTCTCTTGATCTCTCTAAATCCACAGAATTTAGATGGCCATGTAGCCTCCAAAAAGGAGGGATCACCACCTCGCAATGAAACCTGTTCCATCGGGGAACTGCTTGGTCGGGAAGCTCTTCCTAATATGTATATATGTATAATATGTATATAAAAACTCCTTTGATTTAATTTCAGTCTACTGGTTCTGGCCCAGCCTTCTGGGATAACAGAAAACCACTCCATCCTTCAAATATTTGAAAATGGCTTTCATATCATCTCTCAATCATCTCTGCAGACTAGACAACTCCTTCAACCTTTCCTTATAGGACTTGGTCTCTAGATCCCTCCCCTTCTTTGTTGTTCCCCTCTGGACACATGTGTAGAATATAAAGTCTAGTTTCCTTTTCCCAGCTTCCTGCCTACATGTGCATACCGGAACATAGCATGACATGCTATTCTGGAGAACAGGAAATCTTTTCATACTTTCTACAGCCTCTTCTACATGCTGCCAGTTGTACTTTGACTGACACTAAAGGGTAAGGAATGAGACTTTTACATAGCAGTCCATGCTTATGACCTTCTTCACAAATTATACAACATCAGACCTGGTTTTATAACCAAATGACAACTCACAGCCACAGTCAATCTCAATTCTCTGAGTGATTCCATATGATACATGTGTTTGTCACAAAAAACAAAACAAAACAAAAACACTACATTTTCAGGCATAGGTGTTTAAACAAATCTTATACATCTCTAAAAACACAGTGTTCAAAGACCTTTTCAGCAATTCAAAAGTTCAGCTAAAATCCTTTCAGGATATTCACAACTAGTCTTACCCAACTCTTACAAGGATAGGAACTGCCATAAAAAACCCCAAAGCCCCCCTCCTCCAAACCCACAACTCTCATGTTAATGGGTTAAGTGTTTGCCTGTGTAGTTGATAAATGTGTAGCTAATATAATCAGTGGCAGTAAGAAACCATGCAATTGGCTGTTGGCAGGGCTAATCAGAGCTTCTAGTTTTCACAAGGGTAAAGTTTCAGAAAGATGTCGACTCTAGGCCTTTGACCTAGAAGAGACCTTGTACATGCCTGCCTTGTGATCTGGTAAACAGACTTGGAACTCCGAGTGCAAATCAATAACATGTGCCCTCCTCTAATACAACATATGGCTTTGAAATTAAAATGCAATGTGATCGAGTGCTTCAGGATATTTTAACAGTTAAAAGAGAATGTGGCCAGATAAAATGTTTAGGTCACATCTTTTATGTCCCCCTTGCCCCTCCCCACTTAAAAACCTGGACAAATTCAATTGTATTGTATTTCTTTAAAATCTGCTGGAAAAACAAAAAGTTCAGTTAATTATTTCATGGTTGATTGATCTAGAGGAAATGAGGATATTGTGCATTTCTCTACAACATGTGTCACCTATTAGATAGATTTTACTAGTGACTCAAAGTTAAAATGAATTACCAAAAAAGAGCTTGTTGGCGTAAAAATGTAAGATCACAAAAAGATTTGTAATATATTACATTCTCAGTTTCTCTCTATATGTATTTTTATAAATAAAAATTTTACATATAAAGACGACTCTGAAGAGACTAAATTATCAAACTTTACAGTTCTTAGCAACTGCTTAGCCCACCACTATTCTGATTAGATACGTATAAACAAACCTAGCCACAGCAGAATTTGTTGTGCTCTCTTATTTTAGTTGACGTATTTGCATTTCCAAAAATATAAGTGAATTAAACTATTTTAACCTAGACTTTGTATTTGATAGGGCGCTTGAGAGAAAGGTGACATTTCAATGCTAGCACATAAATAATTACTTGATTCACATGACCTGCTAGGACTGCTTAAGGACCATGAAAAAATTATTTATGAAATTATAGTGGTCAGGGAAGAAACTAAAGAAATTGCATATTTAATAACAGACGCTATTTAGAACAAATGTGTTACTAGATATTACCATGATAGTCACAATTCTCTTGTGTGACACATTACATGCTCTGAGAACATTTAATACAGCCACATTCTCAAGCATTTATATTACTGAGCACACAAAGCAATCTATGGCAGTGCAACAAAGTTACCAAACTGACTTTCATGGTAGGTCATGATTATGTGCAGCAGAGGAATAACCTTGTTTTCTCAGTTTTGATCTGCATAGATTATAATAATGTTTCATTTAATGAAAGTTATTTTATGAAGTTCTTTAATGCATATAAACTGTATGTTGCATCTCTAGCCAGCAGATACTATGCCACTATTATTATTGTTGTTGTTGTTATTATTACTAATGGAATTATAGAGTTGAAAGGGACCTCCTGGGTTATCTAATCTAACCCCGCACACAATGCAGGACACTTACAACCTCATTGCTCATCCACTGTAACCTGCCACCCTCTTGAACCTTCACAGAGTTAGCCTCTCTGCCAGATGGCTATCCAGACTCTGTTTAAAAATTATTATTTTTTATTATTATTATTATTATTATTATTGAATTTATTTCCCGCCACTCCCTTGCGGCTCGTGGCGGGTTACAACAGTATAAACCCCATAAAATACATTAAAACCAATTTACATGTCAATATTAATGACTACCTGGCAAGAGCGGCTAATCAACTACCCATTCCCCCTTAGCAAGTGGAGAGGGGATACTGATGGTACTCATGTCTAATCCCAATCCTCAGGTCCCGGGGGGGCGTAGGTGTTAAGCCTGGTCTCAACCATAAACCTGGCGGAAGAGCTCCGTCTTGCAGGCCCTGCGGAACGATGGGAGGTCCCGCAGGGCCCGCAGTTCTCCCGGGAGCTCATTCCACCAGGCAGGGGCCAGGACCGAGAAGGCCCTGGCCCTGGTCGAGGCCAGGCGTGCTTCCCTAGGGCCGGGGACGACCAATAGATTTTCTCCCGCAGAACGTAAAGCTCTACGGGGGGCATAGGGCGATAAGCGGTCCCTCAGGTATGTGGGTCCCAACTCGCGTAGAGCCTTGAAGGTTAAAACCAAAACCTTGAACCGGATCCGGGCAGCAATTGGCAACCAGTGCAGCTGCCTCAGCACTGGCTGGATATGGGCCCTCCAAGGTGTACCAGTGAGGACCCTGGCAGCTGCGTTCTGCACTAGCTGAAGTTTCCGGATCAAGGACAAGGGAAGGCCCGCGTAGAGCGAGTTACAGAAATCTATTCTGGAGGTGACCGTTGCATGGATCACCGTGGCCAGGTGTTCGGGGGACAGGTAGGGCGCTAGTAGTTGGGCCTGGCGAAGTTGGAAGAATGCCTGGCCTGCTACTCTTTTGATCTGTGCCTCCAAAGTTAGGGAGGCATCAATGATCACGCCCAAATTCCTGGCCTGGGACGCGATGGTAAGATGCGCCCCTCCCAGGGTGGGCAAGCGCGCTTCCTGATCCTGCCCCCTGCGTCCCAGCCACAGGACCTCCGTCTTGGAGGGGTTGAGTTTCAGACGACTCTGCTCGAACCATTCTGTCACCGCTTCCAAACATCTGGCAAATGGTTCCGGGGGAGAGTCCGGGCGGCCGTCCATGAGGAGATAGAGCTGGGTGTCATCAGCGTACTGGTGGCAACCCAGTCCAAAACTCCGCACCAGCTGGGCCAGAGGGCGCATAAAGACGTTAAATAATGTGGGGGAGAGGACCGCGCCCTGTGGGACTCCACATGGAAGTCTGTAGGAGCGCGAGAACTCATCCCCCACTGCTACCCTCTGGGTCCGGTCCTGGAGAAAGGAGCGTATCCAGCGTAAAGCTGTGCCCCGTATCCCCGTTTCGGCGAGGCGGTGGACCAACAATTCGTGGTCCACGGTGTCAAAAGCGGCCGACAGGTCCAGAAGAACCAGCACTGCCGACCCGCCTCTATCCAGCTGGCGACGGAGATCATCCAGCAGGGCGACCAGCACCGTCTCCACCCCGTGGCCAGGTCGGAAGCCAGACTGATATGGATCGAGTGCCGAAGTTTCTTCCAAGAATGCCAGGAGCTGGTCTGCCGCGGCCCTTTCGACCACCTTGCCCAGGAACGCTAAGTGCGATACTGGGCGGTAGCTGTCTGGGTCTCGCGGGTCCAGCATAGATCTTTTCAGGAGAGGGCGGACCACTGCCTCCCTTAACTGCTCAGGGAACTCCCCGGAATCCAGGGAGAGATTGACAATATCCCTGAGCTGGCCTCCTATCTTCTGGCCCCCTCCTTTGAGGAGCCATGACGGACAGGGGTCGAGGGGGCACGTGGTCGCCCTGACCGAACCTAGCAACTCGTCCACTTCGGGTAGGGAGAGCCGTCTGAAGCCATCGAACGTCACCTCCAAAGGCGGCCAACAGGTCTCCAGTTCATTTACTGTATTAACTGTGGCGGGAAGAGCGCGGCGGAGCGACGAGACTTTGTCCGCAAAATGGCTCATTAAAGCCTCACAGCCTAGTTCTAATTTTCTACTATTTTGGCGCCCCTCAAGGGCGGTAAGGGATCTAACTGTTCTAAATAGTTGGGCCGGGCGAGAGCTCGCGGACGCGATTTCCGCGGCAAAAAATTCCCGTTTTGCCACTTTCACCGCCATCTCATACGCCCTCATAAGCGTGCGATGAGATGTTCTCGTAGCTTCGTCGCGAGTCTTCCGCCACACTCGCTCTAGTCGTCTCACTTCCCTTTTTCTCTCCCGAAGCTCCCTGTTATACCAGGGTGCCCGTTTGAGTCGAGGGCAGAGAAGACGTTTAGGGGCGATCTCATCTATGGCAGCCGATAGGCGGGACTGCCAGTCCTCCACCAGGGCCGCCAGTGAGTCGCCAGGAGGCATCGGGTCCCGCAGAGCATTCCGGAATCCTATTGGATCCATAAGTCTCCGCGGGCGGACTAAAATGCGCCCGCCGCCCAACTGGGGGGGGGGTGGTATCCTGAGCCGGGCCCGCAGGGCATAGTGGTCTGACCACGGCACAGCCAAAGCTGTATCCAGATCCACTTCTATCCCAGCGCCGAAAATCAGGTCGAGTGTGTGTCCGGCATGATGGGTGGGCCCAGCAACAAATTGCGAAAGTCCTAGTGTTGCCATGGATGACACCAGGTCTCCGCCATGGACTGGAGAGGGCGCATCCGCGTGGACATTGAAGTCACCCAGGATCAGAAGCCTGGGGTACTGCAGCGCCCAGGCGGCCGCCGCCTCCAGCAGGCGGGGCAGGACATCTGGCGGCGCGTTGGGCGGACGGTATACCAACCAGATAGCCAAACTCTCGACCGAGTCCCATCCAATACCGACACACTCCACCCCCTCGATTTCCGGCGCCGGGAGAGCCCTGTGGGTGAGAACCTCCCGGACCACAATGGCCACCCCCCCTCCCCTTTTGTGGGTCCGAGATTGGTGGAGGACCGAGTAACCTGGTGGGGCTAGTTCTCTCAGGGCCACTGTCTCACCTTCCCTCACCCAGGTCTCGGTCACGCAAGCAAGGTCCGCCTTCGACTCTGCAATAAAATGTTGCAGAGTCGAGGCTTTGTTCTTAATCGACCTTGCGTTGCACAAGACCAATGTCGGATCCTTTACCCTAGCCTCCACCCTCACATTCCTGGGGATGGGCCGGAGGTTAGAAGGGGATCGAGCACACCCAGGGCACCGACCATGTCTCCATGACCGGGCCCTATACAGGACACCAGTGCTCCCACCCCTTCTCTTGTCCAACCTCCTCCCCTCGCTATAGCGCCCCTGGCCCATGATCGTCGAGATCCCGGCCCCAGCATAACCCCCCCTCTCAGTTTGGGCCTCCCTCTCCATACCCCTTGCTCCCAGAGAGATAATCAATTAATCTCCTATCTGTACTCCCACCCGGCTGCACTAATCCCACCCTAACCCACCCTACCCTATTTTACTAACCACCCAACCCTCCCTCCCCCACCCTATTCTACCTAGCAGCTGGTGGGACCAAGCTATACTGCAGGGTGGGATCCCGCCTGCAAGGGGTTCTCCCAGCCCTTTAGTTCACTTCCCAACACTGCTAAGTTTCCCTAGCATCTAATCTCTCTGGTCGAAAACCCTATCCTTAACCCCACTAACCCACCCTATTACCAAGAAGGGGGGCTACCCCAGACAGCCACAGGTAGAGAAAGGACAAAACCAGAAAAAAAATTAAAAAAAAAAAAATAAAAAATAAAAAATAAAATGGAAAAGAAGTAGTAGTTGGTATTCGCCGTTTGGCCACCAGGTGGAGCAGAGGGCGATTTTCAGTAAAACAAGTAAATCCTTGTAATTCCTCCAGTCTCCACTAGATGGTGGCCAAGGCCAATCTTCATTTCCACTCTTGGTCTTAAAGGGAGAGCACTGATATCTCCGCTCTCCGCGCTCTCTTCGAGGCAGCAGCCCCACCGATGGAGATGGAAGGGTGGGGGGGGGGGCAGATTCCAAGCGCCGTTGGCAGCAGGAGCCCTCTGGAAGCTGTCCTTCGCCAGTCGATGGATTTTTGGCCGCAGGATCTTCAGCCGCAGGGTCCGCGCACCGCTCCCGAGCCCCCGGTCGAGCCCAGGCCCCAGGCAATGGCTGCCGCCGTCGCGCCCCGCCGCCGCTTGTCGCCTCCAAGGCCCCAAGCGCCCTTGCGCCCCGTTTCCACTCACCGCTCGCTGCTTCCAGGGGTCCCGGAGTAGAGCCCCCAGTGAGCCGAGCCCAAGGGCCAGTAATGAACCGGCAACGAAGAGCAGGCAGGAAACCAAGCCAGCCCCAGCGCCCCGCGCTATCGAGGCGCTCTTCCAGGTAGGCCAGCGGTCTTGTTTGCTGTTTTGTTCCCTTATCGGAGGGGGTATCTCCAAAGATGGAGAACCCACCACCTCCCAAGGAAGCTTGTTCTGTCAGGAATTTCTTCTGAATGTTTAGATGGATTTTCTTTTGAAATAATTTCATCCTATTTGTTCTGGTCTATTCTTACAAGAGGGCTGTCTTTCCCCCCCCAGATGACAGACTATTCAAGTGGGACAGCTTTTCCCAAAGAAAAAAACAGTGGCCTGAATCCATGATGGGGCTTGGAATTAGATTAAGCATAGACTCACTTGCACAAGATGTTGTGGTTCACCTGCCAATTCCCTCTTGTGTGACCCTTATGCACAAGAGGGGAGTCATGCATGTCACATAGTAACAAGTTTCCCAGTAGTTGCTGCTAGTCCTGGTGCTAATGAATCCACAGATCAAGACAGCCTTGAAATGGCCCTGTCCCCTCCCCCTTGCCTTTTACTGACAGATGACAGAACCCACGTCTTAAAGCAAACCTATTGTGGTTGCCTGGTAATGAGTACTGAGGGCATTTACTTCTTAAAACTACTGGAGCCGGTTCTGTAATTTTAGGGGTTTAGGAAATCTAAAAGAAAAGGGGTGGGGGTGAGGATTAGATTTCTCCAAACCTGGACCATTTCCACACTGGGAACTTCACTGCCCTGGCTCCCATGCAGGAGCACAAATCCAGGGGTGGATGAGCTGCACTGGGTCAAACATGCAGGAGCAGGAAGAGATAAGGCAACCTGCCTCGTCTCAAACTCCAGTCTGCAGCCCAGTGTGGAGCCTCCATCCAGTGCAGAAACAGTCCTGGACCTTTGTATATTCATGACTCCAGTCTTTGGATTTAAGTATCCATACAAGAGGCCATGATGAATGTGATATATTAATATACCTATGTCTTGAGATCAATAATATGGCATGGCTATGACCCCTATGCTCTGCTTGTAAATTTGTCTATTGAATCACTAGCCATTATTTGAATAAAAACATGAGCTAGTATCTGTAATGGATCTTCCTTCCACATATCCCTTTTAAAAGCAATTACATTTAGAAGACCTCACAATATATTGTGGCATTGGACTCCATACATTAATTATGTGTACAATGGAGAATTACTTGCTCTAGCTACACTGCTTGCTTTATGTGAACACAATGGAAACAATTTGTTTCAAAAGTATATAGCACCAGGTAGTTTTTATAAATATATTTAATACTAACATAAAATCATTTTTAAAAATATAATTTCTATTTGGATTAAGCTTGTTTGGCCTGAAACACTTGAACTAGTTTTGCTTCATGTGAAAAAAAAAATTAAATGTAATCTGCGTTACAGCAATATATAGAGAACAAAAATAGAATAACAAATTTCCCATCCATAAATATGATTCAACTAGCAAGAAAGCCCATTGCAACCAGAAATGCAATGGGCACTAGGACCCAGGGGACACCGGCAGGCACAGCTCTCTCTCTCAGCAGGAGCCATAGCAGGTAATCAGGGCTGGTTTGCAGTTTGGTGGGGCTCTCTGTGTCTCTCTCTAACACTCTGGCACCTGCAGCATCTGCGAGCAAAGTGGCTAGCGTCCAGGGAGGGAGCTGTAGGTGCAGGGCCAATCGGGGTCCAACTTGGACAGCCAGGACACTCTCCACCCCCAGGGCTGTTTCACAAATATTAAGAGGAACAATGGATAAGGATAAGCCACTACGTATATGCATAAGTGTAAGAGCCTCTTGTGGCGCAGAGTGGTAAGGCAGCCGTCTGAAAGCTTTGTCCATGAGGCTGGGAGTTCAATCCCAACAGCCGGCTCAAGGTTGACTCAGCCTTCCATCCTTCCGAGGTCGGTAAAATGAGTACCCAGCTTGCTGGGGGGTAAACGGTAATGACTGGGGAAGGGAATGGCAAACCACCCCGTATTGAGTCTGCCATGAAAACGCTAGAGGGCGTCACCCCAAGGGTCAGACATGACTCGGTGCTTGCACAGGGGATACCTTTACCTTTACCTTTATATGCATAAGTGAAGATCAAAGGCTAGTATGTTCCATTTTTAGTTACAATTTTCACAGAACAGAGATTGGTAGATATGTTGCAGGATAATTAAGTGCAGTCTTCTTCCTCTATATCTTTCAGGGTATTTATTTCCTTCCTTTAAGGTAGGTATTTTGGTAAAGTGTATTACAGCCTTAGCCCATAATCTCATAGAACAGCATGCAGTAGTCTGGATAAATCCAAAGTGTGTGAACATCATTCTATACATATTTATTTCAGCCCGAGATTCATTACAGTTAGATTTCCAGACTACAGCCAGGGATGAATCTGCACTAGGCTTTTTATCCCCTGTGATCCCCAATGTAAAAAAAAAATAATCTACATATTATTCGATTTCCATTTTGATATTTAGCACTTTAAATTTTCCCCCTGCAACATCCATGATTGATCTGCAGTGACACTACCTTTCACCCGCGATATTCAGGAGCAGATATAGCGTGCTACATTTGAGAAAACTGCTCAGAAAGCACCAGTATTTCAAGTGTAAATGTCTGTTTCGCTGGATTAACGCCCCCACACCTCCAATGCTGACATAGCAAAGTGGTCTGTTGATGATTGGTCAGGTGTCAGTTCAAAGACTGCCTGGTTCCTGGTTGCCATTCCCTCACAAGACTTATTTTTGCCCTCATTTTTTAAGCGACAGTATTCTAAGCCCAGCCTTTCATGTGCTGAGATTTGCCTTTCAGATTGTCTTTCCTCCCTTCATAGAATCATAGAGATGGAAGGGGTCATACAGGCCATCTAGTCCAACCCCCTGCTCAACGCAGGATCAGCCCAAAGCATCCTTCGTTCTCTCCCCCTTGCTCATTCAGGAAAAGAAAAAACAAACAGCCTTGTGCTCCATTCCACCCCCTCCCCCATTTACTTTGGCTGTAGAGGATACTAATGGCAGAAAATAAACCCCTTTCCAGCCTTGTGCTCTTTCAATGCTGGCTGAAGCTTTGTAACCACCTCTCTCCTTCCCTCTCTTAGCTTCCCCAATCAAGTGGGAAGGAGGGAGAAGCCCCACAATTAAGTGTAGAACACAGTCTGTTTCAATTTGGGGAAAAGGAAGGAGGAAAACCTGGGTTCAAATAGATCTGAATTTATCAGGATCAACAATGGGAAAAAATTAAGTGCAGAACCAGCCCAAGACATTCTATCAATCATTTTCAAATCCTAAAGCAGTGGAAAAACACAGCTGAACCTCCAACTTGATCTTGCACTGATCTTTGTCTACTTTCCACTACTTGCTGAGCAGGCAAGGAAGAGGATGGGCAAATGGAAAAGAGTAAGCTACAGCTGTAACTGGAAAACTTATTTTAAAACCCTTTTCTGATTCAAATCCAGCAAGTACTTTCAAATTGCAATTTGAATATTGTACATAAAGGTTTATTACAATGTTCTGAATTGATTCAGATTCAATTTGACCCCTTGAGACTGTTATGAACAGGAAGATCATCTGTGTCATCCCCAAAAAGACTCACTCTTTTGTAACCTCTGCCATTAAATCTTTATGCTATGCTCAGAGAAAGAGACTCACACTTTTATGGTGGCAAATATGGAGGAGAGAGGAGCCTTCTGACTGTTCTATCAGGAAGGAGAAAGATGGTCTACTTTTAACATACCAACCTGAAGGCATAAAATTCTAAAGCACATGAAAATCTTTTAAGTAATAGCAAAATTTTCTTGAAGAACTGAAAATCTTTCAATCTGTACATTCTTCAGTTCAGTTCAACATCAAAGTATACAAAAAACAGTTGTATGTTACAATAAAACATGAAAACATTGATAGGCAGAGAAATTACAGAGGTCTACAAGGCCACAATGGTGAGATAGCATCATGTCACTATCTCACCATCCGGCAGTGGGATCCCCATGTCCTCCTGACACTGCTGCCATGAGGTGCGGTGGAGCTTTCCTGCCCTGGAGTTATACGTGCGCTTGCAAAACTCTTGGGCAGTTCATGTGTGCATAGCAGTCTGTCAGCTTTTCTCATTTATTTTTCTTACTGAGAACTCTCAGAAATATTCTTCAGGCTTCAGGAAACACCAGAAGTGGGATCTCCAGGTCCCAGATGGAGACTGGCATCCTCTCAGTGGGACCTGGAGACCCTCCAGAATGAAAGCTCTTCTCCAGAATGAAGAGATCACTGCCACTAGAGGAAAGAGTGGCTTGGGACAGGGATGAGGAGCTGTGTAGCACTCCCCTCCTCCCCCTTCCCCTCCCCCAGACACAGAACACACAATACAAAAGGGTTATTCCTTTATCAAATTGCAAACCTCATGAACTACACAATCACTTCCCCATGTAGTAAATAGAATCATAGAATCATAGAGTTGGAAGAGGCCATACAGGTCATCTATTCCAACCCCCTGCTCAACGCAGGATCAGTCCAAAGCATCCTAAAGCATCCAAGAAAAGTGTGTATCCAACCTTTGCTTGAAGACTGCCAGTGAGGGAGAGCTCACCACCTCCTTAGGCAGCCTATTCCACTGCTGAACTACTGTAACTGTGAAACATTTTTACCTGATATCTAGCCTATATCATTGTACTTGTAGTTTAAACCCATTACTGTGCGTTCTTTCCTCTGCAGCCAACGGAAACAGCCTCCTGCCCTCCTCCAAGCAACAACCTTTCAAATACTTAAAGAAGGCTATCATGTCCCCTCTCAACCTCCTTTTCTCCAGGCTGAACATTCTCAAGTCCCTCAACCTATCTTCATAGGGCTTGGTCCCTTGGCCCCAGATCATCCTCGTCGCTCTCCTCTGTACCCTTTCAATTTTATCTACGTCCTTCTTGAAGTGAGGCCTCCAGAACTGCACACAGTACTCCAGGTGTGGTCTGACCAGTGCCATATACAATGGGACTATGACATCTTGTGGTTTTGATGTGATGCCCCTGTTGAAACAGCCCAAAATGGCATTTGCCTTTTTTACTGCTGCATCACACTGCCTGCTCATGTTTAATTTACAATCCACAAGTATCCCAAGGTCTCGTTCACACACAGTGTTACCTAGAAGCGTATCCCCCATCCAGTAGGCATGCTTTTCATTTTTCTGACCCAGATGCAGAACTTTACACTTAACTTTATTAAATTGCATCTTGTTCTCATTTGCCCATTTTTCCATTGTGTTCAGATCTCGTTGAACTCTGTCTCTATCTTCTGGAGTACTTGCCAGTCCTCCCAATTTGGTGTCATCCGCAAACTTGATGAGTAGTCCTTGCCTCCCCTCATCTAGATCATTAATAAATATGTTAAAAAGTACCAGACCGAGCCCTGAGCCCTGAAAAAGGCCATTGGCCAAAAGATCCAAATTTAAAGGAAAAGAATCCCATAACAGTCAATCAGGAAGTAAAAAAAAAAAAGATTTACACCATCCTCCTCCAACAGTTGCTTCTGCTCTAGCTATGTCTCCTTAAGGCAATGGCAATTTGTACAGATTGGTGTAGTGGTTAAGAGCAGCAGCTTCTAATGGGGCAAGCTGGATTTGATTCCCTGCTCCTCCACATACTGGGTGACCTTCAGTTAGTCACAGTCCTATTAGAAACTGTTCTCACAGACCATTTTCTCTCAAAGCTCTCTCAGCCTCATCTACCTCACAAGTTGTCAGTTGTGGGGAGAGGAAGGGAAGGCTATTATAAGCCACTCTGAGACTTCTTTGGCAGTGATAAACAGGGTAGAAAAAACATATCTTATTCTACTGAGAGGGTGGTACTTCCGCCTCCACATATCCTGAGGGCCACATGGTGCTTCTGTGCCCTATCTTCCATTCCATTGGTCTCAAATATGCTTTGTTGTGATGGTCATGGAATAACTGCAGCAAGACCAAGGTGGTGTCCATATGGAAAGGGAAAGCGTACATCCTCCTAAGACCTACCCACATTATTTTCCCTGCTGCAATTGCCTGTGGTAGTTACCCCAAAGCATTCCTGCCTTCTCATATTGCAAATTGTAAACCTTGCTCATGAGTAAACATTCCCATGGTCCCAGAGGGCTGGCAGGGGGCTGTTTCCAAGCCTCTCACAGCCCCAGCCTTCCAGAAAGCATGCAGAGACAGTGTCAAGAGGCAGCTCGCTTCCCCCTCCCAATGTCCTTTTGTGTTGAAAGAGACAAGGAGGCCAGGATAACTTACTGGCAGCAAGGCATGCCCTGAGGCTGGCTCTTCTTCCACCCAGCAAACTTCTGAAACTGGCTGGAAGTTGGAGGTGGCGAGTTAATTCCTTATTAGCTTTTCCTGGCTGATAGCTCTCTCATGACTGGGGCTAAACTACTAGGGTGAGCTATTCCTGGCTAACAGCCATCTCCTGTCTCCTACTGGGTAAACATTTGCAGGGGGGGGGAACAATCAGGTGGGGTATGACTACTCGGCAGGCAATCTGAACTGATTGGCTCTCATGGGCAGAGTGCACGTTGGGCTAATTGGCCCTCATTGGTAGAGTACAATTTGAATTAATTGGCACTCATTAGCAGGGTGAAATTTGAACTAATTGACCCTCATAGGCAGAGTGCAATTTGAACTGATTGGCCCTCATTGGCAGAGTGCAATTTGAAATGATTGGCCCTCATTGACAGAGCTATCCATCTCTATTGGTGGCACACTCCCAGGGAAGGCCAATCAGGTAGTGGGTGAGTAGTCAGTTTGGATTTTATAAGGTTTACTGATGCTTTTGTGCTGTTAGTATTTTTGGGATGTTTAGAAGCTAATATACAGCTGCTTCTTTTATACGGATCTCAGGCTGTGGTGACATTCATTCATCTTGGATAGGTACTGCATACCTTATTGAGCTAGAAAGGTTAAGTGGGGCTGAGAGGAAGGGCTATATGTATATGTGCATACATACACAGATACCACTTTCAATGAATTAAAACTATTGGAGCAGCTTATGAGGTGGCTGAATTTCTGACTGGTGGCAGGCTATCTAAAGGATAGAAAGGACAGGTGCTAGGGTCCTCTACAAGTAGGGATTCAAGAATCCACACACACACTGACACTAGCCATTTCACTGCTTGCAGCATGGAAATCAGAGGTGGAGGGACCAGGAGCTGTGTGATCAGGACAGAGACTACTTGTGTTCATTTGATATGTATTATTCATTTATTATTTTATTTGTATCCCACCACTCTCATATTGGATTACAATCCAATAGTGGATTACAATCATAATTATACATTAAAATCCCTCTAAAACAATAATAAAATATGTATAAAAATACTCCCAGGCAGAGAAAGCCCCATATACAAACCCTATGATGCCTTGGGGGCAATTCCAGAGGTGTCTGATGAATTGGCTAGCCAGTGAGTTCATCTTACTGACTGGCTTATGGAGGAACAATCTTTTCAGAATAGTTAACTTAGACACAATTCATATAAAAAAATTCTTTCAAAACAAAGTTGGCAGACTACTGAAGCAATCTGATGTTTTACACATTTGCATGAAATCCCTCATATCAGTGTCAAAAGGGGTGAACAGGGAAGAATCCACAGAAATGGTGAAAGTCAAATTACATCTCAAATGTACAGGAAAAAAGGGCCAAAGATTAGATGATACTGATGTGGATTTCAGGAGATGAATGTCATCTATTTTTATCTATGAGCTCAAGATCTGAATTTTATGTCAAATATCTAAACACTAGTCTCCATTTGTAAAGTAAAATAGGCAAAGGAACAACATTAATTATCATTTAGGATAAGGTGACCAGATTTTAACATTGGTAAAGCAGGACACCATTGACCGGGGGGGGGGGGGGTTCTTGATTTAAAAATTTGGTCTATATGGAGCAACAAAAAGTTGCATAGAACGCACAGAACACAAAAATAGTATTGTAATATATATATATATATATATATATATATATATATATATATATATATATATATATATATATATATATATATATATATTTAATTTCAACATAAGTACAATTTGCCAGGTACCCCCAGATGTCCCTCCAAAAGTGGGACAATCTGGTCACCTTAATTTAGGATTGTAAAAATAAGTGGGGGTGTAATACTCCCCAACTTTGATGACATATCTGTGTACACACGTATGTTCCAAAAGCATGGCCTGCTGCAGCAACCGTAATACAACTGGATGACCATAAATGGAAATTCAGTGTATGGTCTTGTTCATAGTCAGGATGAGAAGAAGGACACAATAGATCCTGAGGACAAGGACACACTTGTAGACTGTAAGCTAAATATGAGCAGATAGTGTGATGAGGTTGTAAAGAAGGTAAATGTAGTCTTCAACAGAGGCATCACATCAAAATGACAAGATGCCATAGTCCCAGTGTATGCCGCATTGGTTTGCAGTTCTGGAGGCCTCACTTCAAAAAGGATGTGGGCAAAATTGAAAGGGTGCAGAGGAGAGCAACAAGGATGATCTGAGGCCTATGAGAAAAGGCTGAGAGTGCTGGGAATGTTCAGTTTGGAGGAGGTTGAGAAGGGATATAGTATATACTCACATATAAGCCGACCCACATATAAGCCAAGGCACCCAATTTTACCACAAAATCTGGGCAAAATTATTGATTTGCATATAAGCCAGCACTGGGAAATGCTCCATCATCACAGGCTCTCCCATCCAGCCTCCCCCCCCCCAACAAAAGTCAAGAGGATGACTAGCTGCTGGTTTCTGTACCCCGCTTTTCACCCACAGAAACCAAAAGAATAGTTTGGAAGAAGTGATTAAGAAGAGGAAGAAGTGAAGGCAAAAGGAAAAGAAAGATCAGAGTCCCTCAGTCAAACTGTTGATCTCCTACAAGCTGCCAGGACAATATTTGGCTGGCTGGAGCAAGATTTTATTTCAGTTACCATATATACCCGTGTATAAACAAAGGAGGGCTTTTTCAGTGTGAAAAAATGTGCTGAAAAACTACGCTTATATACAAGTATATAGGGTAATTGCTCTCTTTAAGTATTTGAAAGGTTGTCACTTGGAGGAGGGAAGGAATCATTCCTGTGGGCAGCAGAGGATAGAACCCAGAGTATTGAGTTAAAATTACATGTAGAATGGTACCGGTTAGATATCAGGAATTTTTTTTCCACAGTCAAAGTAGTTTAGCAGTAGAATTGGCTGCGTAAGGAGGTGGTGAGCTCCTCCTCACTGGCAATCTTCAAGCAGCAGCTGGACAGACACTTGTCATGGATGCTTTAGGCTGATCCTTCATTGAACATGGGGTTGGACTAGATGTCCTGTATGGTCCCTTCCAACTCTATGATTCTATGCTAGTGAGATGGGTGGGAAAGGTTACTGTAGTCAGAGGAGGAGATTGAAGATCAGTGAGCACATCTCCCCAAATAATTGCAGATCCTCCTCTTGCCCTTTGCTAAGAAAGAAAACTCTACTTGAGTCTGAACATGAAGATCAAATATGTTGGACTGAAAACACTATATCTATTACTATGGCCTTTTGTGCTGCACAGTAACTCTTAATATTTGATTGTCAGACTTCTATGTATTCATTAGTAATGCTTTTGAATAGCAAATACCCGTTACTCTGAGGGCCAAATCACACATGATTTCCTTCATAATCATACTGAGAAATGGAGCAAAGAGGCCTGGTGATTTCTAGTTAATCTAATTCTGCTTCTCTTCCTCTGTCAGAAAGAGAAAGAACAGTTATCCTTAAAAGAGCACTGATATGTCTCTCTGCCAACAAACACCATAAGGTACTGCAGTTGATGCTATCTAGCACTGATCACATTAGGCTGCACACTTGTCCACACCCTGACATAGGCCCATTATGCACGGGGGGAATAACGCACATTTGGGGTGGAATGGCGGCGACTAAAATCACCGATAACGCATGGTGCCAGCTGCAACCAGCCACAGCTTTGGTGCATGCCGCTGAAAAAGCCGCGTTCGTGAAACGCGGAAGAAAGCGCAGCTTCCGGGTGACCGGGGCGCGACCAGAAGTGGCGCCAGGATCGCCACGTGCATAATCGGTTATTCTGGGTTTTGCCACCATTGCGCCCCGC
The DNA here is from genome assembly GCF_049243985.1 of Paroedura picta. Classification (NCBI taxonomy): domain Eukaryota; kingdom Metazoa; phylum Chordata; class Lepidosauria; order Squamata; family Gekkonidae; genus Paroedura; species Paroedura picta. The sequence continues at coordinate 137,497,793 of NC_135370.1, forward strand.
CCCGTGCATAACCAGTGTGCGTCGCGTCTTCCCCCTCCGCGTTTTCCATGTGACCCGAAATTGCCGTTTCGGCGGCCGTGCATAATGGGCCATAGTGTAGCTTTGTTCCTGCATTCTGTGTAGAGATAAATGTCTACCCAAATGTTGTTGCGTGGTTTGTACTTGGGCATTTTCTCACCAATATTCTGAACTGGACTCGAGGCCTGATGGTAAATTTACTCATAAGTTCTGGGATAGTGTGTCTTCACAACAGATCTGGGAACATTTGAATTCTTGCTACCTTAAAAACATGTTTTTGTAATAATTTTTGTGGTGGATTGAGGCCTGGAATAGTAGATTGTGTATATGCCCCTGCTAGCAAAGAGTTAAAGATCCTTCTTTCCTTAGAAACCCAGAATTTGTCACTGGATTGTGGCTGCAGGCTCCTTATAATTGTTCCTTCCACCTTGGAACTTTACAGAGTTTTATAAAGTGGGCATATACAGAATACACGCTTCAATAAACTGAAATCAGAGTTACAGGAGATCTTTTTTTTTAACTCCCCAATGACACATTTTGAGGGCAAGTTTTATTATGTAACCAAAAAGAGTGCTACTATATTCAAGCTATGGCTCTGCCCTGACAAATATATAATAGTTCATCCAGAAACAATGTATACTAGAAAATTCACTACATATTATATATGCATTAATATGAGTTCAGGGGACAAGGTGCATAAAAACTGGTCATTGTGTTACACCGAACACTATGGAGAAATTGTACATATTAGGAAGATGATTCAGAATTTTATAACATTTCCTTTCAAGGTATTTAACCTCCCAGATAGATTGCATGATATAAATTTCAGATGTTGACCAGTGGATCTCCAAGCAGAGATTAAGCACTCTAATTAACCATCATTTGAAATATATTGCTGATAATACGGTGATCTACATAGTTACTGGCATAATCCTTAGTCTCTGTATACTGACAATGAAATATGCAAAATCCCTTCAAGTACTGTTCATTTTGGCACATACCAGTGAATGATTTTTATACTGAATTTATAAAGCCACAACATTCACAGATATACAAATTGCTGCTGTTGTTGGAACAGAACTATATGATCCAGCTATACAGTCTAGGAACTTATAGCACATAGTATTATGATTTCACATGATGCTACTTTATTGACACTGACAGAATTACTGGTTCATAGCATAGAATAAAATGTTTCCGAAACATGCTTTAATAAAGGGATAGGGATGGTGTATAGTATATGCTGTCTGATTCTTCTATGTAATTTCTATATGTCATACAAATCAGAAACCAAGCGAAAATCTAAAAGAGAGCTGAAACAAATCAGTGTCATACAAGTACCTTTAATTTGTTTCAGGTCTCTTTTAGATTTTTGCAATCCTAATTCTATTGCGTTGCTTATTGGATATCCCAGCCTAGTGACCATATTGATTTACAGTGTGTAATCTACCTTGAATGTTAGTGAGAAAGGCAGACAAATAAAATAAATAAATATGTATGAACATGGTACTCTTTGGGCAGTTGTGCTATATCCAAACTTTTTGTTGTTAGGGTCTTTTGCCACATGATCTGAAAAGACAGATCACTGGATGATGTGTGTCTAATAGTCAGAGAATGTGGAAGATTAGATCTGAAATAATGGGCTGGCTTTGATGCATGCTGGTAAATCATTTTCATACAAAGGTTTTAAAAGTGCCACAGAGTTGAGCAACAATGATCAAATAAATACCTAAGCAAATGGAGATCATGGGTTACTTTTGAAAAGAAGTCATTAAACCCAGTGACCAAAGTAAGGGCATTAAAGGGAAAAAGGCACATCACACGGACAACTGACATATTAAACTTACCTTCAGTCTATTCCTTAATAAAAACGAGTAGTCAAAACTGCATATAACAACTATAAGGGAATTTTTTTGAACATTCAGAATAAAAATCTATTTAATTCTCCAAACTTTAGCAAACCAATACATGGAACAGCCATTATTGTATCATAATTAGTTGCACACCTGCAACCACAGATATACAAATCATAAAAACTGGAATATATTTCAGGAAAAACATCAAGAATTGAACCTTACATTAAAAACATTCTATAATGGTAAGAAGGTATGAAAAAGTGTGAATTTCACTAGCTCAAATAAAACCTGAATGAGAAATGTTTCCTTTGCCACAAAAAGTTGCATAACACTACTGTAACAAATGTGTTAACACCACTGGCTGGTAATGGAATGCTATCGCAGTACTGCTATCTAGATTCTTGTTTATTTTTTAGCAGATTGGAGTTTGAAAACCATGCTGTCTTACACTTCTGTTCCTCTGTAACCTTAAGTATTATTCCTACTGTGTAAAAGCAAAGCACAAATTTAAGGTGACAAAGCACCAGTTGGTAGATGTGAAGTAAGCTACGAAAGCAGAAACCTCTAAAAGCTGCATAACCATTATGAAATAACTGACCTATATGAAACTGCTACCATGGTTCACAAATTTATTGTCAGGTTCCAGCCTCTAGCTGTTCTCTGATCGTTCTAAATACTTGACAAACTGAAGCCTTTTCACTTTCTGTTGAAATTGCCTCATCTCCCTGTCAGAGCGCCATGGGGGACTCCATTACTTTTCCGACTTCTTTCCCCTACTGACAAGTCATTTAGCTGGCTTCTTGTTGTGAAGGCTGTCCATGTCAAATTAGCCAGGGCCCCTATTGTCCTTATTACCACTCGAAAAGCCATCATGAGTAATGCTACGGGGTCCCTCAGTTGTCATCATTTGTCAGAAAGAAAGGGAGTGTGGTTACATATAGTTGACAGGTAATTTCAGTGTCTACAATTACCCCAATTAGTCTTGTCATAAACAATTCGATAAATGCACACCAATACAAACAGATAAACACACCAAGGTCTCTCACTATTAATGTCGTGTAATGGGTAAATCAGTGATATAATGCTATATTTTATTTATTTCTTTAAACTCTGCTCAGCTGTGTGCTGGCAGTTGCTACCTGGTCAGCACAAATTGTACTATCTACTTTCATTAGCCCATCACTACGAGAGAATATGAAAGGCTGTGACAAAATTCATTTATAGAGAAAGAAAGAGCAGATTGCCTAAAGCAGGTGCTGCAACAAAGATAAAACAAAGATTTTCAATTCAGCATGGCATTGGCATTAAAAGTGATTACTTTTATGTTTTAAAAAGTGAAGAAAGAGGGAAAAATACATTCATTCTGAAATTAGAAGCACCTGATTTTTCAGCTCAGTTGGTGGTGTGACACGTATTTAACAACATATATTAAAGGGTGATACTGAGAAGCAATTATTTCACTCACAGTATTAGCACAGTGTTCATCAGCCACATAATCTAAAAATGAAGGTGATACACCTCAAAGAGATCCTAATGCAATATTCTTCAGCAGTCCTGCTAATTTATGAATTTGGCATACTTTAGTTATAAGTTTAGTAAGTTCAATGCATCTGAGAGTAAGTGATGTTATGATTTTTACCAACTGAGCACTGTCAGTACCAATTGTTGTTTTGTAATATAATACATATCTGCATACCACAAAGCCAAAGCTCTGAATAAAGGGCTTCTGAGCCTATTCGTGTAAACCACACACAAACTGTCCAAATCTCAACATCTCTTGAGTCCTCTGCACCCTGTCTGTTTGCTGACCGCAGACTTAAGTGATGGGTGGAGAACCCAGCAGAAGCATGTTGTTGTAGGAAATTGCTTTTGGCAACTATTTGTTCAAGCTCAAGATATTTTTTTTTAAAAAACCCAACACTAAGAACCCAACAGAAAACAGGACAGGTCTCCCTAATGAGTAATCTATTTTAGCACAGTCTTGTCTAGGCATGACAGTTTACTGAGAGGCTTGAAAAACTCGTAATTACCAGTGTTACAGGGCAATTAATGTATATTACACTGCACTACTCATGGCAGCAACTGTCATTTTCTCAATAAAAATGAGTACTCTTCAGCTAAAGGTGACATTAATTGGGACTTTAATGACTATGCAGAGGAGCTGAAGCCAAATATGAACAAAACAGCGATTCAATGAGCAACTTCAGAAACGAGAAAATTGTACTAAAATGAGATTAATTGCTGTTTAGAAAAAGGAAAGAACCTAAAAAGCTATTAAATTGCAGGGTTTGGGTGCTCGGGTGATGGTTGTGATGTTAATCTTGCATTCTCACAGCAGGCAAATATTCACTAAATTCAGAGCCTTTTGACAGCAGGAAAAATCATGTATGCTTAACTTCAATCCATCAAAAATATATTTCAGCTTTTATCAGTGTTCTAAATACTTCTGCAATTTCAAAAATTACTGCTCCATTCCTTGGTTGTCATCATGCAAATGTGAACACTGTCAATATTGCTGTGAAAAATTCCTCGGCTTCAAAAGGCTTACTTCGGTGATAAAGAAAGAAAAATGTGAAGATTAGAATTGCAAAACACACACCACTAATATAACAGAAAGCAAACACAAAGAATCTAATGTTTAAATTGTGGAAACTGCTAAAATAGAAAATGATGGGGTGTTTGTATGTATGTGTAAAAAAATCAAAGAAAAATAATTTCTGGAAAACTTTCACAGCCTATACATTTATCACATTAATTACTCATAAACAATTAGGATACAATTTTGCTGCTCAACTTCAGGTGATAAAATTATTAAAACAGTCCTGTAGTTTCTATAAGTCTTTATCCCTTCTATTTTAAGACTTTGAAGCAATTATATAATTGCTTTTCCTCATAGCTCTTTCAACTGTCATGATGACTGTATACATTAAACATCGTACTTAAACTCTGACATATAAGAGAGATAAACACAGGTCTGCCTTACTTTGAAGTTTTGTCTTCAGAAATTAGATATTTTGAACCATAAAATTGGTTTAGCTATCTAAGTTAGAATATGGATACTTTGCATGTGTTCATGCATGCTCCAAAACAGTTGCAGTGTTGAATAGAAAAGGACTGGCATGATGGTATTTCACAATTTCCTTCTCCATAATCAATTCTGTTTGTTCTGCATTTTAATAATTAAATAGCTATCTTATCTACAGAGCGTAAACCTCAGGACACATTAACACAGATATACTTTTGGCTATACCAAAGAACTGTGTCCAATAAATGACATAATAAAGGAGTTTCTAAAAACAGGGAGAAAAAACTCAAAACCTCTGTAAGATGTTTTCCATTAGCAAGGTTTTATTGTTAACCATTTCACTGTACATTTATGGAAGATCAAATAGGACAATGGTATTGTCCTACTGAAGTCTTATAATTCTCCTGCATATGTCACAATCTAGAACAGTGATGCCTAGCCATCCTTTTGGGTGACATAACACCCACCAGTTAATCAGTTATTAAGTCCTTATATAATATTGTTCCTACTTAATGGTACAACATTTACATCTAGTATCTATTGTAGCTCTGATCACCATACATAAACAATGCACTTGTACTGGCATGACCAGTTTTGTACTTTCATGAGTCCCTTTGTTCTGACTTACCACTCAAACTGATAATCTCACAGGTCTAAAACAAGTTATCAACATCTGACTTTAAATATTTCAAAGTAAGAGAACAAATATGCTCAGACAAAGTTATAGCATTGCATACAAGAAAGGGATGTACAATGAGGTCACTTTCTTTTTCACACAGGCAAACAGCAGAGATGAGCCAGTCTATTTCAGAGATGCAGTTTCTGTACTGAACTTGAGTTCAGAGAGATTCCTGGAAATCTAAGGGGGCAGAGGAGTTCAGTTATCACAGAACACGTGAGGAGCCAAAGATTGCAGGCATGCTATCTCAATAGATGGGGTCCAGCTGGGATGGCTCCTGGGGAGGATGAGTGAGTCATCCCCCAGGTGCAGCCAATTAGCTAGGTTGCTTTTAGGTATGGCAGCAGCAGCTCCTTGGTGCAGGTGCAATCTGCAGAAACCCTCCTGTCTGGCTTGGATTCCCTTGGCTCTGCAAACTCCTGTGACTCCCTATCAGTTTCCCTGGCTTCTGGAATACGGCTCTTGACTACACTCCCAGTAATCGGACTGGCTTTGATGACTACATGTTTATCTGCATTCTGACCTTGGCTGTCCCTCGACTACTCTTAGCCTCGTCCCCGACTCTGTTTGCTTCGGTACGTAACGACCCAGACTGGACATTGACCTTGCTCTGGTGTGGACTCAGGCTTGGCTCTGCAGCCCAGGCTCCTCCTGCCTGGCTGCCACTGGGTGTGGCCAGATAGGGCAGCACAGTACCTGAGGAACCACCTCTCTGCCTATCCCCCTCAAAGACCGATTGTGCATGGCAGCAGCTGTTCTCTCTCCTGGCCCCCACTTGGTGAAATGAGTTCCCAGAGGAGCCTGATGGAGCTAGCAGAGTTCTGCAAACTCTGCAAAATGGAACTCTTCTGCGCAGCATTTCGTTGAGGCCAGTGAAATAAACAACATCTATTGGATCCTCTAGAACCCACCTGCTAATCTGACCAATCTGCAGGGTTATGGTCAAAATGTTAATAGTTAAACAGTGAAAAATTTAATATTAAATGTTCAATGTTATTGATGTTAGTCTTGTTGTTGATATTGATACAGCTACCAAATTCACATTGTAAGTGTCTTATTGGTTTTCATGTTCCCTGTGAACTGCCCTGATCTACAAGGGAAGATGCTATAACATACATACTCATGAACATAAATCTAGTTACCTTTTCCCCCAGAAATAAGTAGAAAGCGATCTTATTTCAGAAGGGTTTTTTTTTTGTTAATTTCTATGGGCTATTTTAGGATGGAAGGTGGGATGATATAGCCCAATCTCATCAGATTTCATCAGATAAGCCAGGCAGGTACTTGGATGGGAGGTCACAAAGGAAGACTTTGCTGAGAAAGGGAAGGGCAAAATAGAAGAAGAAGAAGAGTTGGTTCTTAACTGCTGCTTTTCCCTACCCAAAGGAGGCTCAAAGCGGCTTACAGTCGCCTTCCCATTCCTCTCCCCACAACAGACACCCTGTGAGGTGGGTGAGGCTGAGAGAGCCCTGGTATTACTGCTTGGTGAGAACAGTTTTATCAGTGCCGTGGTGAGCCCAAGGTCACCCAGCTGGCTGCATGTGGGGGAATGCAGAATCGAAACCGGCATGCCAGATTAGAAGTCCGCACTCCTAACCACTACACCAAACTGGCTCTCAAATACTTGACAGCCTTGAAATCCTCTTTCTTGGGTTGCCATAAGTCGGTTGCAACTTGACAGCATTTATGTATGTATGTAGGACTATTAGTTGTGCCTGAACTAAATATGCAAGTTTTATAGTTGTTATTTGATAACTTTCATTTTTATTAAGTTATAAAAGTCATTTTGTTTCTGCTTTTGTATTTGTTGAACGTTATTCTAAACTACTTTGCAGGAAAAACTGGGTTATAAATAAATAAAATGCTGAAGTGTCTTGATGCATCAAACTAGATATTGAACAAGTTGCTTTAAATGACTAACATAAAGACAAACTAAATGGAATCTTTATACCATTAGAAATCAAAGCTTAAATTCAAATGAATAGGAATGTTCAACCAAGATTAATTAGACCAGACTATTTAAACTATAAAGACTTGCATGCAGTGTACTTGGCTTCCACTATCAATGCTAATCTGGGGCATTTCCCATTAAATGACAAAACCTAGCAACCACAGGTGGCTATGACTGAAACTGAAATCTTAAAGAAGAATTGATAGAAGTGTCTTAGTGTAACAAATACAAGCCAACTTTGTATGTGCTGATTTATGTAAGCATTGATATGCGGCAGGAAAAAAGTTGTGCAGAAACCTGGAATTAAGAAAAATCTATTTCTAATAACACATGGTTCTGCAAGCAAAGCTGATGTAATTCTAAATGATAGTTGCTTTATAACACTTCAAATAAATAAATAAAAATAATCCTAGGACAGACATGAATTGGCCAATTGTTATTCTCTTAAAAGCCATTTCAGATGACCTGTGTTACAAAGAGTACAAAAGCTAGCACTAATAGTAGAGGCAATGCAGACCTTTCCATGAACTGAGGTCTATGTACAACTTTAATTATTATAGCATTTGTTTATAATCCTTGTTTTAAACAGATGGGTAAAATAACTTAAAGAGAAAAATCTTTTGATGTTTCTAAGAAAACACAATGTATGTACTGTTTTTGTCATTATGCAACTTCTACTTCTGCAATTAGTTGGGTATATGCAGATCCACATGATAGGTCTGGTTTTGCAAATATATTTGACATTTGCTTGGCTGCTGCCACATAGCTGGAATGTATGGTTTGGAGCATGCCGAAGTATACTAAAGATGAAGCTCTGAATATCTCCAAGCCATTCTCAGGATAGGAATTTAATGGAAATAAAATAATAGAAACTGGACACTTCCACTTGCAGTAACATGTGAAGTATTAGATGTATTGTAAATAAATAAAACTATAAAGTAATATCAACATTTGAAGCTTACTAGGACAAATAAGTAAAAAAGAAAAGGGGAAAGTGACAAAAATTACATTACAAGAGCACAGGTAACTTTGCACAGTGGAATTTAAAATTGTTTTTTAAAGCTAGGCTATTGCTTTCAAAGCGCCTTAATGCTCTTTTTGGGGTTAATGCATAGTGCATGACTATTGAATATATACAATCCCATATGATGGCCTAAATTGCAAAGGAGGATGCAAAGGTACAGAGCAAGTAGGAGGTTCCTGGCATAAATGCTGAAATTCAAGAGCTAAAAAAAAAATTGTGATCAACTGGTTCTGCTTTTCAGAATGCCTGGTTACAAAATCTGGTGTGGAATTGGTATATACATCAAGAAGGAAGATCAAATATCATTTAACATTTTGCATAGCCTCTGGTCTCACTTTAAAAAAAAAGACTCTTCTGACATATGTTTAGGAAGAATAATAGAATTCTTAAAGCATACTGTTGGCTACAAAAACAGGTTTGGTCTTGTTACAATTATTGTTGAATCAGTGTACAGACATAGCATGTGTGCCGGTAACATTAGAAGTCTGGAACTATTAAAAAAGTGCAAAGGGCATTTGCTTAATTCATATGATCTAGAATTTGGGGTTCAATTTAAGGAGTGTATAAAACGTGCACTTGTAAAATCGGCAGCAACTGCCAACATATACTTCTGTGTTAGAGGTTGTAATCTTTTGAAAGAAGTTGGTTGGCTTTCCTGTTGGCCCTCCTATCAACTTTAACCTCCAACCTTCTTCGGCATGTATCACTACAAATAAAACTGCTGAGGTTTGACAAGAGGATATAAAGTCACCAGGCCATCGCACAGAGATCTCTCTATGATTTTCTTCTGCCTTAAACGGATACTGCTGTAAGTCAAGATTTTAATTGGAACCCATAAACACTCACCCATATCACTTTAATTTTAATAATTTCTGTTTTATCAGAAAAAATGAAGAAACATACATAGTAAATTATGTTTGACAACCAGAATTTGGTGGTTTTGTTATTGGTTGTCTTTTACCATTAAACAGATTTCTGTTCTTCATTTTAATGTGTACTGTTTCAAGCAAGTGGCATATGATATTGATATAAACATCGCATTTTGTATACAGGCTTATAAATGAATTTTTAGATCATGATTAAGACAAACCAGATGACAAAAATAAACTGTATATTTGCATTTACTCCATTTACATCAGGATAGTTGCACAAACTCTAGCCACCTGTGAGTATTTGAGCAAAGGGAAGGGGGGCTATTGTTCCATGGATGAGCATTCCTGTCCGTGTGGCAGCTGTATGTACATAAATCACTAGGCTTGTAAAAGGTGTCTATAGCCCATTTGCAAGTTCCATGCTCTAGGTATGATAATCTCTTATTACTTTGGTCACACAGTAGTTTTCAAGAACAACTTCTGTAAAGTATATTACATAATCAACATCCTCCAAAGGATGTCCTTTATTTCTTGTATATTTCACTGGACCTGAGAGGCTTTTTTTAAAGTCATGAATCATCCCAATATGTGAAACAAAAAAAAAAGATTCAGAGGCAGTTTCTCTGAATGACAAGGGCTAGTTTCCCTGATGGATTATATTTAGTCTACTTTGCTATATACTGATTTAGACATTCCTAAACCTATGTAAGTGCTGCTGAAAAATTACTCCCATACCAGAGCTGCATGCTGGAACAGTAACATATATGTCAATAGCCTGTAGCTCACTGGAATCTTGTGCAGGAGATAGATATAACTAACAGCATTATGATATTTAAGGTAAGGAGCACTTAAGTCACTGAACTCTCAGTTTGAAGTACTCACAAGATATTTCATTCACCTACTAGTTTATATTTAATGATAGTTTCAATGCAGCACAAGGATATAATAGAAAGTTGGATCCAAAGAACTGCTAAGGCAACTCCATTAGTTGAATGGATCTTTGGCACTTCATTATTTATATATCTTTTGTGCTTCCCAAAACTCAAATTCTTAATTTACGAGACCATTGGGGATATTAGGCATGATATCCAGAAGGTTATAATCAGCTGAAATGACATTTCCTGCATGTTGAAGTTCCTTTCTGCTCACGAAACAGAGACTTAGAACCATCCCACTGTTTTAAAAGACTAAACACAAAGGCTGAATAAGGCAATGAGAGGGATCAGCCAAGACTTCTTTGAGAGACCATTTGACTCATATGACTTTTTCCCTGATAGCAGTAATAGTTTTTGTTCAGGCTGGAGTGATGAAGTCGTTATAAACCTAGCTTATAAAATAAACTACTATACACAAAACAGGCCAATCACAAAACACTGGGAGGTTCTAAGCCAAGCAGTGTCTTCCATGGTTCAGCTTCAGCTTTTTATGAATTTCTGCTGCCTTCCTAGACTTGCTGGGATGCAACAAATCTAGTGGCAAGGTTTGTATGTAATCAGAAGCCCAGCTGATTTCCCTTCTCTCTATCCTACGCTGTCTGCTGAGGCTGCACAGAAAAGGAAAGAAATAAGCTTTCCCATCTCCATTTAGCAATGAGGAAATCAGAAGCATTGCACTCAGTATGTCAGGCTACTGTGCAAAATGAAAAGTGGAGCTTGTGTTGACCAAAGACCTTGACCAAAGAGGTGGTGCTCTTTGTGTGTGTGTAAATATGTGCACACAAGCAGATGTCCCATATGCCATTATAGTTTGGTATGATGCTGGCACACATAATGCTGTTATGTTCTATAAACATACAGATGCTGTGGTAAACTGGCTCATGTCCAGGCTATAGTTTTGTTGTTGTTGTTAGGTGTGAAGTCGTGTCTGACCCATCGCGACCCCATGGACAATGATCCTCCAGGCCTTCCTGTCCTCTACCATTCCCCAGAGTCCATTTAAGTTTGCACCTACTGCTTCAGTGACTCCATCCAGCCACCTCATTCTCTGTTGTCCCCTTCTTCTTTTGCCCTCAATTGCTCCCTCAATCGCTATAGTTTACGTTTGTTTAAACTTAATAAAATAGTTTTAAACTTTTTTGATTACATTAAACTCAGTAGAACAAAGTATGAGGCCAGTAACATCTTTAAGATCAACGGAATTTAATTCTGGGGATAAACTTTCGTGTGCATGCACACTGCTTCAGATATGAAAGTCTATCCCTAGAATTACTAAACCTTGTTGGTCTTAAAGGTGCCCCTGCACTCAAACTTCGCTCTATTGCTTCAGACCACCATGGCTACACACCTGAATAAAAATTCACTAATAAAAATCTGACTAGTTAATTAGTACTCTAATGATGCAGTGCAATGAACTGAAATAATTTGAGGGGGAGGGAATAAGTCCATTTATGTCATACTGCAAATGGGTACCACACATTATAATTATGTATAGCTAAAATGCTTTAAGTACAGCTAAAACACAATGAGAGTTCTGGTTTTAAAAGCAAAATATATTCAAAAATGAAAATTAATTTCTTAAATTTGATGTTCTGCAGCACTTGTCTTTCACCTAATATTACACACATTTTATTTTAATAGTAAACTTACTTTCCTCTATCAACAATTTTTGTGCCATATCAATAAGATTATAGTTATTTGCTCCTGCTGGCATTTGAAAAACCTGATTAAGTGATAATAGCTAATACATCATGTAATCAGGTCTAAAATCTGCTATCTGACTGTAAATATTATAATTAATTCAAATTTAATTAATTCAAATGCACTGTAGCACAGGAATGCGAAGTTCGTAACACAATAACAGCATGGAATTACTGGACAGAACTAGAATAAAAGTACTAAAAGATCCCATTCTTAAATTAAAGTGGCCGGATTTTAGATGAACATAATTTTATTAAAATTGTAACAAAAGTAGTCACCAAGCAAATACAAAAAATAAAAATTAAATTAAAAAAATAAAATAAAAGAGGAAGGACATTGTGCTGCTACTCCAGGTAAATATAGCCAAAGATTGTGCTAAGGAAGTTGATATTCAGAAACAGACACTGGAGTTTGGATGGGTAGGAACCTGAGAAACATTTAAATGTGGAGTTCTTTAAAAAGATGCCAGTGGGACCAGTGAAAGCAGGCTGGTACTCTGAAACTCTTCCCTGATTGCCTGAGGAAAAATCTAGGGGCTTTACGCACCGGGATCTTTGTTGCAAATTGGTCACGGAATGAAAAATCGCCATTTAAAGTAGTGGAATTCGTCGTTATGCATACCTGCCTTTGTGGTGGAATCCAGTTGCGTTTTGTAGCGTTTCCCACAGGCTTCCGGTCTCGGCAGAAATCGCTAGAAAGGAAGTGCTATTGCCGAGCTGTCCCGCCCCTGGCCGTCAAGCAGCCAATGGGCAGCCGTTAGCATGCTCCCAAACAGCCCCTTTCCCTTTAAGAAAGGTTTAAAAAAAAAAAACAGACCCATAGCAACGAATCTGGGTAGATTCGTTGCAACGGAGAGACCCATCCAGCTGCCTGGTGTGTTTGAGCTGTCGTTTGATCGTTTTATCGTTGCCACGCTGCCTCCGAGTGAAAAAAAAAAATTCCCCCCCCCTCTCACGGGCCCGATTTTCGGCTGAATGAATGTGTGAAAATTAATGGGAAAATACATCAGCAAACGGGCTTTTCTGTGGTTTGTGCTTAGTGACTAAAGGGGAAGGACTGAAGCCAGGGAAGCCTCTAAACAGAAAGAGGCTCGCTGGTGCGTTTATCCCCGCTCGCTCGGAGAAAAAAAAATGGCGATCACTTCGCCGGAAGTTTGGAGGACAGGCTCAGGAGGAGGGACTTTGAAGAAACCGCAACAATGTTAACGCACAGGTCTTTTTCGCTAGTGTTGCAGATTGGTTGCAAGAGTGTAGCGCTTTCCGGAGGGTGAATCCACTTTTTGGAATTCCCCTGAAAGCGCTACAAGGAAGCGCTTTTTGCAGATTGGTTTCAGGTGTGTGGCAGATTGTCGACGACGTCGTGCGTTATGGCAAATCAATAGCGTTTTCAATTAGCAACCATTGTGCGATTTTGAAGGCGTGCAAAAAGCCCCTATTCTGGATTGAATGGGTATGCAAATACTGACAGTCTTCTGTATATTAATCTTCTGTATATTAATTTTCTTGGATGCTTTAGGATGCTTTGGGCTGATCCTGCGTTGAGCAGGGGGTTGGACTAGATGGCTTGTATGGCCCCTTCCAACTCTATGATTCTGTGATTCTGTAATCTCTGTTGTGGCAGGAGGCTTTTTCAGGCTCAATAGCATTAGGTTATCAAGACCTATCAAGAATAAGCAATATTGTGCAGAAGTTCCCAGAGTGGGCACATATTGGTGGGTTAGTCATTCAAGGTACATGGAAATTTCCCGATAATTCCCCTAGAAGGCTGCTGGTGACCATCCCCAGTAACTCTATCAGCCCCCCAAAGGCCACTTAGGTCAGACAGTTCATTGGTAATCAGTGTCAGCTTACCATCAGTCTCTTCCTCTACTGTTGTTCTTTTGTGGGATGAGGCAAAAACTAACACCCTACCCGGGATCATTTAATTTCTTTCCTTGAAATATTTTTGACAACCTATTCCAACCTAAACTTAGGTGCACCATGATCTGGTGATTTCACTGTTAGGTAAATTACATGGGATATTACTGAAGACTCTAATTTAACAGCATGATACTTGATTGTGCATGCAATTTAATACCTACAAGTTACTGAGATAATCTGGACATTTAGAATGAAATGTCAACAATATGATGAAATTCAACTCTACAGCTTCTTTGTCAATCAGTTGTGGAACTGGAAGTGCTGTACAGGTCCTTGGGCTCAGTAATGAACTAATAAACAGACCTAGTAAGGAGGGTCATTAAATGTTCTAATGGTTCCAGGATGTAGTTGCACATCTTTTTAAAAGAGAAGGGTTTTTTTTTAACAACTTGTGAATATTACAGCATCTGGCACTTATTCATGAAATTAAGCTTTTGTGGTATGAAGTGTCATTCACTAGTTTAGACAAATGTCCCACTTGTTATGAAACAACAAATGAGGGAACAATGTAACCCAACCTGTCTACACTAGCTAGGGACATAATAGGTTGAGCAGCAGTAGAATAAGTATTAAATATTAAAATGCAAATATTTATTTCAGTATGTGTGCATATATAAAGCTTAAAAACATCAATGTGCATCACACTCTGTTGCACAAATCTAAAACATGGATAAATAACCAAATAACCAAACATGTTTCAAACCCCCTTGGGGTCTTCATCAGTGGTCTAATATTTAAATGCACTCATGTGATGTAATAACTGGTACTCTGCCAGGCATTTGGTTGAGGTCAACTGGGACTAACAACACCTACTAGGTCCCTGAACCTCCCCCCTCCCAGGAATCCATGTATCTGAACTGAGCAACCATGTACCTGTTTGATTGTTATTCTGTTATTCTCTTGGAGACCCCCAATGAGACACATGAGAATACATTCAGGCTCAGAGAGGGATTCTACAAGGGTGGCATATTGAAGAATAAATATTTATTCATGTGTCAAAAGGTACATGATAGATGTTGATGTTTTTAAGTTTTATATGTGCACATGTATTAAAATAAATATTTACATTTTAATGTTTAATACTTATTCTGCTGCTGCTCAACCTTAAATGTCCCACTTATAACCATTCTAGACATTCTGATCCTAATTTTAACTGTCTATTGTTTTTAATCCATGTATGTACGGGTTTTTACATGCTGTCCTGAGACTATTGCCAGAGAGGGTCAGTCTACAAATCAAATCAATTCAATTCAATCAAATTATTATTGTTATTGTTATTGTTACTACTACTACCACCACTACTACCACCACTACTACTACTATTATTATCTGTGTGGTCTGGTGCTGAAACTATTCAGAAATTTAATCTTCAAAATAACAGTACATAATGTAGACTGTAATGTAAATGTAGATATTATATATGAGCTGGGCTGGAGTTTTGGGCTGGACTGCCATCAGTATACTTATGACATCTAGCTATTTCTGTTGATGGGTGGTCATTCATCAATATTTCCATTTCACTGGCCAGATGTCTGGAGGCCATGGAGGACTGGCTCAAGAAGAGTGGTCTGAAGTTAAATCCAGATAAGATGGAGGTTTTCTGGTTGGATCAATGTGCCCTGCAGAGCACCATGTACAATGTGGTACCATTAGTGGACCATCTCCTTGGATTTCACCTTGATATTGAGACAGGTATTGGATGTACCATTCAAATTGTAGATGACACCCTTCATAAAGGTGTTTGGCTTCCAGTCCTCACCATCTTTCATCCCAGAGGCCTTGACCTCCTTGGGGGGAGATTCCATGAATTTGGCAGATTAGGTTCTCCTTGCTATTGTAACCCTTCTCGTGAGCCACCTTCACAGTTGGGAGCTTTGTCCTCTGCAGGGTTTCATTTCTGTCATCCAGATACCTTTGCAATAATTTGATGTATTCCTCCTTCAGGCAGTCCAGCTCCCACTTAAGATCTTGGCCTGTGGCACAGAGGCTATTCATGTGAAGTACTGCCTTGTTTAGGGTCAGAAAATCTTTCCTGTCAAAGGCATACTGCCAGGACCCTCTCTAGGCCACCCATCTGATTCCAAATAATAATTTAAAACATCTTTTATACAAAATTTTATTGAAATGTATCTAGGAGGCTTTTTAAAGTCCAGTGACACCTTTAAGACCAACAAAGTTTTATTCAAGATATGAAATTTCATGTATATACATACTTCCTCAGATACCTTGAATAAAACTTTGTTGGTCTTAAAGGTGCAACTGGATTCTAAATTTGTTCTGCTGCTTCAGGAACTAAGAAAGAAAAGGGAAAGGTTCAGGAAATGGAGGGAAGGACAGAGCTCTAAAGAAGAGTACCTACAGGTTACTAGGCACTGTAGATCAATCATCA
This sequence comes from Paroedura picta, assembly GCF_049243985.1. NCBI lineage: Eukaryota > Metazoa > Chordata > Lepidosauria > Squamata > Gekkonidae > Paroedura > Paroedura picta. Next base: position 137,514,162 of record NC_135370.1, read on the forward strand.
GAAAGGCGAAAGCTGAGAGTGAGCTAAGATTGGCCAGGGAAGCCCACTGCAACAAGAAAAGATTTTTCAGTTATGTGAGGAACAAACGTAAAGTAAGGGCGGCAATAGGCCCATTGTTGGGTGCAGATGGACAAACTCTAACGGAGGATGCAGAGAAAGCAGAAAGGCTCAGTGCCTATTTTACATCTGTTTTTTCCCACAGGTCAAAGGGTTTAGGCACATCTAGAAATGGCAGTAGCCAAGGGATAGTGTCTGGGTGGCAGTTTGACATGGACAGAGAGGTTGTCGAGAGGCATTTAGCTGCACTGGATGAGTTTCAAATCCCCTGGGCCAGATGAAATGCACCTGAGAGTGCTCAAAGAACTTTCCGGAGAACTTGCAGAACCCTTGTCCATTATCTTCGGGACCTCTTTAAGGACTGGAGATGACCCGGAGGACTGGAAGAGAGCAAACATTATTCCGATCTTCAAAAAAGGGACGAAGGATGACCCGGGAAACTACAGACCAGTGAGTCTGACCTTTATTGTGGGGAAGATAATCGAGCAGATATTAAAGGGAGCAATCTGCAAACATCTGGAGGACAATTTGGTGATCCAAGGAAGTCAGCATGGATTTGTTTCCAACAGGTCCTGTCAGACCAACCCGGTTTCCTTTTTTGACCAAGTAACAGGTTTGTTGGATCGTGGAAATTCGGTTGATGTCGTTTACTTGGATTTTAGTAAAGCTTTTGATAAGGTTCCCCATGAGGTTCTGATGGATAAAGTGAAGGACTGCAATCTGGATTTTCAGATAGTTAGGTGGATAGGGAATTGGTTAGAGAACCGCACTCAAAAATTGTTGTCAATGGTATTTCATCAAACTGGAGGGAGGTGAGTAGCGGCGTACCTCAGGGCTCGGTCCAGTACTTTTTAACATATTTATTAATGATCTAGATGAAAGGGTGGAGGGACCACTCATCAAGTTTGCAGATGACACCAAATTGGGAGGACTGGCAAATACACCAGAAGATAGAGACAGAGTTCAACAAGATCTGAACAGCATGGGAAAATGGGCAAATGAGAATAAGATGCAATTTAATAAAGATAAGTGTAAAGTTCTGCATCTGGGTCAAAAAAATGAAAAGCATGCCTACTGGATGGGGGATACACTTCTAGGTAACATTGTGTGTGAACGAGACCTTGGGGTACTTGTAGATTGTAAGCTAAACATGAGCAGGCAGTGTGATGCAGCGGTAAAAAGGGCAAATGCCATTTTGGGCTGTATCAACAGGAGCATTACATCAAAATCACAAGATATCATAGTCCATTGTATACGGCACTGGTCAGACCGCACCTGGAGTACTGTGTGCAGTTCTGGAGGCCTCACTTCAAGGACGTAGATAAAATTGAAAGGTTACAGAGGAGAGCGACAAGGATGATCTGGGGCCAAGGGACCAAGCCCTATGAAGATAGGTTGAGGGATTTGAGAATGTTCAGCCTGGAGAAAAGGAGGTTGAGAGGGGACATGATAGCCCTCTTTAAGTATTTGAATGGTTGTCACTTGGAGGAGGGCAGGATGCTGATTCCGTTGGCTGCAGAGGAAAGGACGCACAGTAATGGGTTTAAATTACAAGCACAATGATATAGGCTAGATATCAGGAAAAGATTTTTCACAGTCAGAGTAGTTCAGCAGTGGAATAGGCTGCCTAAGGAGGTGGTCAGCTCCCCCTCACTGGCAGTCTTCAAGCAAAGGTTGGATACACACTTTTCTTGGATGCTTTAGGATGCTTTGGGCTGATCCTGCGTTGAGCAGGAGGTTGGACTCGATGGCCTGTATGGCCTCTTCCAACTCTATGATTCTATGATTCAGATTACCACGGCTACCCACTTGAATCTAGGAGGCTTTTTTAAGGTTCTTTCCTCTTTGGTTTGTTGCATATAATAAAGCAGCTTAGGCTATTTCAAATGAAACCTAAATGAGGCTATATGGGAGATTCTGAAGGTCTAAAAACAATATAAAAACTATTTGGAGAACAAATCTTATCAGTTTTATAATGAATGCATACAACACTATAAAGGCTACTTTTAAGAAGTGGGGTGTGTTTTTTTGAGGCGGGGGAGAATTTCCATGGTACCAACTGGAAAAAATATCCTACTTACAGAAAAATGAGTTTTCAACAAACCTCAGAAGCACTTTGAAAGTGCAGTTCTGTAGAGTTGATTTATCTGCGAAAGAGGCTCTACAAAAAAGAAACTTGCACACAGACTCCTTTGGTCTTGGTTATGGCAAACCAGCTGGCCACTATAATTGATGGGCTTGCTCTGGATACGAGAACAAATCAAGCTCAAAAAACCTTCACAGAACAAGACAATGCTGAAAAAAGCTAAATGCTAAAAGATGAACAAGTCAAGGTTATTTGTAAGCAACTACTTATCACATAGTCACGGTACCCTTTTCCTAGCGTGCCAAAAGCAGTTTAGCTCAATTAAGTTCTCAGAGATACTGTTAATTGGGCTTTTAAAAGAGCTAAGCTCAAAAGGGCAAGCAAATGCATTTTCACTTTTAAAAATGGCATCAGTGACATTACAGAAGCCAAGGTAATATAATCAATGCTTAGAATGGATAGAATTGTAAATATATCATCAAATGTACATGTTAAGTACATTGATTAAGATGAGAGTAGCTAGCAGATTTCTATGATCAGTTTCCATATACTGTAAATCTCTATAAGTAAAACATCCCTAGATCGTCATTTTAAGACTTCTACCCTTCTTTTGTCACCTTATGAACTTTTACTTCATTATTTATTTATTGTTCGACTTCTATAACTGCCCCTCTTGGCATAGAGCCATCTTGGGGCAGTTTATAACAATTAACAATAAAACAAGGTAAAAGTTTCAAAGGTTTAAACCAGGGGTGGTCAACCTGTGGCCCTCCAGATGTCCATCGTCTACAATTCCTATGAGCCTCCTGCCAAGAAGGCTCTGGCCCTGGTTGAAGCCAAACATACAGGCCAGGGTTCAGCCTGTTCACATTGGTGGAGCAGAGATCTCTTCAGGACGTATAATGACTTAAAACAAATCTTCTACAGCCCAAAGATAAGAAGCTTCCTAATTGTTATTAAATGTTTATTTCTTTTAGAATTAGCAACTTTATAAACTTAAGCATTTTTAAGATCTATTTTGTTTTTAAATTGCATATGTTTCACCAAATGTCTTTAAAGTTCTACCAAGCATCTTGCATTTTAATATTCCTAATGGTTTTGTAAAAAGGCTTATGCTCTCACCCTGTAATTAAGGTATTTTAGCAAATTCTTCTGTGATAGTTCATGTAAAATATTATTATTATTATTATTATTATTATTATTATTATTATTATTATTATTATTATTATTAGGATTTATATCCCGCCACTCCCCGTAGGCTCGTGGCGGGTCACAGCAGTCCTATCCCCATTAAAATACCCATTAAAAGACTTTAAAACAATCCCAACACGGCGGAACTTATTATTCCCACCCCTGCTATCAGAGCGGCAGGGAGGGTGGGGAGGAGATGCTAGGTCTGGGGGGGGGGGAATGTTGGCACTCATTCGCTGATCCCGGGCTCAACCAAAATCCCGGCGGAAGAGCTGTGTCTTGCAGGCCCTGCGGAAAGCTGGTAAATCCTGCAGGGCCCGCAGCTCACCCGGGAGCTCGTTCCACCAGGTAGGGGCCAGGACCGAAAAGGCCCTGGTCGAGGCCAGGCACGCTTCTCTAGGGCCAGGAACGATCAGGAGATTCTCCCCCGCTGAGCGTAAAGCCCTGCGGGGGATATAGGGCGGTAGGCGGTCCCTCAGGTATGTGGGTCCCAACCCGCGTATAGCCTTAAAGGTCAAAACCAGAACCTTGAACCTTATCCGGGCAGTAATTGGCAACCAATGCAGCTGCTTCAGCACAGGCTGGATATGGGCCCTCCAAGGTGTACCAGTGAGGACCCGAGCAGCTGCGTTTTGCACTAGCTGGAGTTTCCGGATCAGAGACAAGGGTAGGCTGGCGTAGAGCGAGTTACAGAAATCTATTCTGGAGATGACTGTCGCATGGATCACTGTAGCCAAGTGGTCAGGGGACAGGTAGGGCGCTAGTAGTCGGGCCTGGCGAAGATAGAAAAACGCCTGACCCGCTACTCTCTTGACCTGAGCCTCCATAGTCAGGGAGGTATCAATGGTCACCCCCAAATTCCTGGCCTGGGGCGCGATAGTAAGTTGCGTTCCTGTTAGGGTGGGTAAGCGCGCTGCCTGGTCCTGCCCTCTGCTTCCCAGCCACAGGACCTCCGTCTTGGAGGGGTTGAGTTTCAGGCGACTCTGCTCGAACCATTCAGTCACTGCTTCCAAACATCTGGTGAATGGTTCCGGGGGGGAGTCTGGGCGGCCGTCCATGAAGAGATAGAGCTGGGTGTCATCAGCGTACTGGTGGTAACCCAGCCCAAAGCTCCGTACCAGTTGGGCGAGAGGGCACAGAAAGATGTTGAATAACGTGGGGGAGAGGACTGCACCCTGCGGTACCCCACAGGGGAGTCTGTAGGGACGCAGAACTCTTCCCCCACCGCAACCCTCTGGGTCCGGTTCTGGAGAAAGGAGCGTATCCAGCGCAAGGCTGTGTTCTGTATCCCCGTGCCGGCGAGGCGATGGATCAGAAGGTCATGATCCACGATGTCAAAGGCCGCCGATAGATCCAAAAGGACCAACACAGCCGACCCGCCTCTGTCCAGCTGGCGACGGAGATCATCCAAAAGGGCGACCAACACCGTCTCCACCCCGTGGCCAGGACGGAAGCCCGACTGATATGGATCGAGTGCCGAAGTTTCCTCCAAGAATGCCGAGAGCTGGTCAGCCGCAGCCCTCTCCACCACCTTGCCCAGGAACGCCAGATGCGATACTGGGCGGTAGTTGGCAGGGTCCTGCGGGTCCAGCGTTGATTTTTTTAGGAGAGGGCGAACCACTGCCCCCTTTAGCCGCTCAGGAAACTCCCCCGAACTTAGGGAGGAGTTGATGATGTCTCTGAGCTGGCCTCCTATCCCCTGGCCGCCTCCCTTGAGGAGCCAGGAAGGGCAGGGATCAAGGGAGCAAGTGGTCGCCCTGACCGAGCTCAGCAACTTGTCCACTTCGGGAAGAGAGAGCCGCCTGAAGCCATCAAACCTCACTACCAAAGGCGGCCAACAGGTCTCCAGTTCATTTACTGTATTAATTGTGGCGGGAAGGTTGCGACAGAGTGACAAGTAGTAGCTTAAGCTACTACTTTCAGACACAAATAAAGATCTAACAAAAATTATTGCTAGATTTGCTTGGGTAGCTATAAAAATAAGGCAGAGCTGGACCAACCCTGTTCCCTAGTGCTTTTATATTGGATCCATATACAACTGTTCTTATTTCTTAGTTTTTACCCATTTATAATTGATGTTATATTTGTAATTTTATGTTTTTTACTGGCTGGTCTATGACCGTAAATAAAATTGATTGATTGATTGATTGATTGATTGACAGAGTGACAAGACTTTATCCGCAAAATGGCTCGCAAATGCCTCGCAGCCGAGTGCCAATTGTCTAGTATTTTGGCGCCCTTCAAGGGCGGTGAGTGATCTAACTACCCTGAATAATTGGGCCGGGTGAGAGCTTGCGGACGTGATTTCTGTGGCAAAAAACTCTCGTTTAGCCACTTTTACCGCCTTCTCATACGCCCTCATAAGCGTGCAATAAGATGTTCTTGTAACCTCGTCATGAGTCTTCCGCCACACTTGCTCCAATCGTCTCACTTCCCTTTTCTTCTCCTGGAGCGCCCCCGTGTGCCAGGGGGCCCGTTTGAGTCGAGGGCAGAGAGGACGTTTAGGGGCGATCTCATCTATGGCAGCCGTCAGGCGGGACTGCCAGTCCTCCACCATGGCCGCTTGTGAGTCGCCAGGAGGCATCGGGTCCCGCAGAGCATTCCAGAATCCAATCGGATCCATAAGTCTCTGCGGGCGGGCTAAAATCTGCCCGCCGCCCAACTGGGGAGGGGGTGGTATCCTGAGCCGAGCCCGCAGGGCGTAGTGGTCTGACCATGGCACAGCCAAGGCTGCATCCAGAACCACTTCTATCCCAGCACCAAAAATCAGATCGAGTGTGTGGCCGGCGTGATGGGTAGGGCCGGTAACAAATTGCGAGAGCCCCAGCGTTGCCATGGAAGACGCCAGGTCTCCGCCAAGTCCTGAGGATGGTGCGTCCGCATGAACATTGAAGTCACTCAGGATTAAAAGCCTGGGAAACTGCAGCGCCCAGGCGGCTGCCGCCTCCAGCAGGTGGGGCAGGGCATCTGGCTGGGCGTTGGGCGGACAATATACCAACCAGATAGCCAAGCTCTCGACCGAGCCCAACTCAATACCGACACACTCCACTCCCCCGATTTCCGGCCCCGGGAGAGCCCTGTAGGCGAAAGCCTCCCGGACCAGGATTGCCACCCCCCCTCCCCTCTTGTGGGTCTGAGATTGGTGGAGGACTGAATAGCCTGGGGGTGCCAGATCTCTCAAGGCCACCAACTCTCCTTCCTTCACCCAGGTCTCAGTCAGGCACGCAAGGTCCACCTTCAACTCCGTGAAGAAGTGCTGCAGAGTTGCAACCTTGTTCTTAATTGACCTTGCGTTGCACAAGACCAATGTCGGACCCTTTTCTCCCCTAGCCTCCACCCTCACATCTCTGGGGATGGGACGGAGGTTAGAAGGGAATCGAGCGCACCCTGGGATTAGTGCAATTAGACAATTTTGAATTTCGAAACCACAAATACATTCAACATAAAACTGCCATTGATGATATTTAAAAAGCCCTGTTAAAGTCGCATAATTAACTTACATGAAGCATGGACTAATAACATTTTGCTTAGACCATCTTATGATAGCTGAATGATCTATGGCAGTATGCCAGGGCCAGAATGCTGACTTTTTTATGTGAGCAGTGAACACCTTTCCATCAAACAGCACTGTCATCATTTATATGGTTAGCAAAACATAGAAAACTGTGAAATAAAATAATCTTGTTATGTTAAAATAAATAATGTTATGTTTCTGGAAGTCTGGAATGAAGAAACATTGTGATTACGGCCCACCAAAGCTGATTATAAAAAATACTTCCACTGGATCAATTCTGGATTTAATTCCTTAACAGATAACTATCCTAGATATATTTGAAATTAGGTAAGAACATACCCTAGTCTTTTAGGGGGAATATTCAAAATTTGTTCACATACACTTACCGAGAGACATAGAGAAAAAATGTTTTTCATTTTTCCAAAATGTGCTTTGTTATATGGACAATGATCCAGTTCAGGGAAACACAGATACACTTAAGACCCACTGGAATCATTTGGGTAAATTAGTATTCTATGTTCTATCTATCTATCTTGTATGTCACCTTGAACTCCATAAATCTAGATTCAGTAGCTGTGTTGGTCTGAAGCAGTAGAACAAAGTTTATGTTCAGTGGAACCATTACAATTACAAAATTGTACAAAAGTACAATTACAAAATATTTTCCAAGATCCAAGATCAAGCAGACATAACAATTTAGACTTACCCTGGAAGGTCATAGCTTAAACAGAATACTATACAATTGTGGCTATAAATTTGAAAAAGGCTAAGAAAATTTAAGGTCTTTTTCCTCTTCCTAAAAGAAAGTTGTTCACTTTTGAAATAAAAATGTACCTGAAACTGTTAGTAAAACAGTTTTTGAAAATGGATAGAGAAAAGCATAACTTGCTTTTCAGTGTAATTAGTGTACTTTTAAGATGTGTGACGTTATGTTGCTCAAAAGCAGATCATAATCTTTATATGTGAATTCCTTGGCCAATCCTTTTATAACCCAACAAAGAATGAAGTTTAAAAAGAACAACTCTGACTGAAAAAATTTAATTTAAAAAAACAGTTAAAATAGCTAAGATTAAAACAAATATTAGTCAAGTAACAGTAAAACAAAATTGTTCTGAGAAATTTAAAGGACTATTTAATGAAACTACTCCCACCTTCTGAAATTAGATGGCCTTCCCAGTAGTAGCACCTGGACCCCGCCCCCCCCAGGAGATTCACTTCTTCCCTTCTGTTGCTGTCTTCTGCCAGCAGGTGAAGACATTTTTTTTTGTTTAGCATTCCCTCAGCATCCCTCTTTCCTCCCTGATGTCTTACCGATTATTTTTATCTTTTGTATTTTTTTCAAGCTTTGGTTTTAACTTGCTTTAATAATGCTTTAACACCTGAGCATTCCGGTCCCAAGCCTGGGTAAATGGGGAGGATCAAGGAAAGACCTGTCAACCTACCTTGTAAAACATTTTGCCAAGAAAATCTTATGGTACAGCTCTCAAACGATTTCAATATGGTGCCCAATGGTGAGCTCCTCAGGACAGAAGGTACTCAACAAGTGCCTGGATAGGGACAAGGACCAGCAGCAGGTAGCCCTAGATTTTGCCTGGGGCAAATCCAGCAGGAACCCCAGGTGCTGATGCTGCCAATGGTGAATGCTAGAGTCTGCACTTTACAAAGATGGACCGAATAGCAACTTGGCATGTTAGAGGCCTGACTCAAGGAAAACTGGAAATCGTCATAAGAGAAATGGTCAGGTAGAACATTGACCTCCTTGGCATCAGTGAATTACATTGGACAGATGATGGTTTCTTTCAATCAGAGGATTTTACCATCTACTATTCAGGACATAACTCCATAAGAAGGAACGGCGTACTTTTCATTGCTAGCAAAAAACTTTCTTGAGCAGTGGAAAGTTTTTCAACAATCAATGACTGAATCATGACAATTCGAATTTGTGCCAAGACAATAAATATCAAAGCTGTTCAAGTATACACTCTAATGATGCAACATTATCTTTAACTGAAGACTTCTATGCAGCCATTCAAGACACTCTAAAACAGTGGTTCTCAACCCAGGGATCCCAGCCCCATTTGGGGTTGTCTGGCCCTTTCTGTGGGCTCCCCAGGTTGGTTGCTACTGCGGCGGCGGCAGGCAGCTGCAAGCAGCAGTGGCAGGTGGCGGGAACGGGTGGTGGCCGGCAGAGCCATGGCAATGGCTGCCTCCATGCTACCCCGACTCTTGTGTGCCATGCGCACACACACTTGCATGCGTGCACTGCCTGCACACATGTGCATGCTGACTCCTCTGTCACAGTTGGGGTCACCGATGCTTTAAAACAAGCACCCAGGAAGGATGTCATTTACATAACGGGTGAATTTAATTTAAAAAGTTGGCACACAAGCAGAGAGAGACATTAATGGCAACTTTGGACTCATAACCCCAAGATGGGGTGTTCTCGAGATTGGTGAGAGGGAGGCAGGATTTTTATGACCACCTAGGTATGTTGAATTTAATTGTACTGGGGTTTTAATGGGGTTTTATTGGGGATGATGTTAACCACCACAAGTCGCTTGCAGGAGTGGCAGACTAGAAATCAAAGAATAAATAAAGAAATAATAAAATAATTTGTATGTTTTAATTTGTTAGCCTCCATAGCGGCCCCTATGGGGATAGAAAGGCCAAGTAAGGATCCTGTAAACAAATAAATAAAATGGAAATGATGCTAAAATGATAGAACATTTGGGGTCACACTTTTAAATACTGAGATACTAAATATATGAGAAATCTTTCCAAATTTTGATTCCATATCTTATAAGCATTTTACTATCCACTTTAAACAACGTGTTTCATATCCATTGCATAAATACAATTGCACAATTGAATATAGTTAAAATATATTCCTTGGAAAGTATTAAATATGAATAACCTGGAAAATTTAACTGTAATAGAAAATAAAATTTCAAGCTCAAACATTTATTAGAGAGGGAAATTCAAACTGAAATGCATGATGGGCAATTAAGGACTATTTTGACAATTCTAAGTGGTCAAGTTTTTAAAGTATGACACTGAAACCTTAACCTATCTATATAGGAGTGATAAATGAGGCATTTTGTGTCATTACAGTCCCATAAATCACTTTCTTTAACTGCTGATGGCTTTTATCAGATCTAACCTTTTCAAGCTTCTACTAGAGTGCTAACATTTTCAACTTTGACATATGTGCAGTTTACAAATTCTGCAGCTGATTAACTCTGGACAGAAACTCACTGCCATCATTGTCTTTATTCAAGTAGGGTTAGAGCTTCAGGTCTCCACCACTCACTGCAGAACCTAAAGGAAAACAAAACCCCAGCACCTGAAGTCTATGGGCATGCGCTGTGGAATTCGAAACATTTTTTTTTTTAAAGTACTTCATGTTACCAAGTGTTCAGCTCCATTCTGTGATCATGAACAAACCAAGAGTGAGCTGGTTAGAATACTACAAAAGCATATACTTAAGATTTAAATTCCATAAATTCAGCATTAAACCTGGAGTTTAATTATCAGGCATGCTTATTTTCTTTTAAAAAGCCATTATGAATAAGACTGAAAAACTTACCATGCAGAAATCTTTAAGATTTATAAAATATTACTATTATTGTAAAGTATTTTTAAAGAGCAATATGGAATTCTTACCTATCTTGTTACATATATGTGAAGAATATGTCAATATTTATGAATATACTAGGGGCAAAAGGCCATTGTATCCAGGAATACAATGGGCGCTAGACCTTGGTGGTGGGACGAGGAAGGGGAGAAGTTGTCCAGTCTGTAAGGGCATGGGGTTCAATATGTGTGTTGTGTGGGAGGTTGTGCTAACGTGGTAACAAATGAGGGCATAGGTGTGGAGAGATGGGTGTCAAGAACCTGTGATTTGGAATGTTTGTTGAGTGTGGGAGAGGACTGGCCTTTGGGAATTGTGGCATAGATAAGCTTTCTAGAGCCATGTCTTCAGATATGTGAAGGGAAAATCAGACAGGAAATTCTTCTTGGGGGGAGATTACATGGCAACCAATTCCTCCCAGTTCTGCGTTCAATATCAGTTCCCTTCTTATGTGAATAAGGCCACAGACACTTTAATGACCCCTTCCCTAATACACATGGGGAAGTGATAGTACACAGGTGTCTGCTCTGCTCCCTTTGTCTCCATTTTTTTTATGGTTGATAAAATGTTCAGACCATGGACAACTAAACTCCAGGTGGGGCTTGGAGATCTCCTGGAATTGCTGCTCATCTCAAGACTATAAAGATCAGGTCTCTAGGCAAAAATGGCTGCTTTGGAGAGGTGACTGTGTAGCACTGTATCCCACTGAGGTTTAGAGATGCCAGCCTCCAGGTGGGGTCTGAGAATTCCCTGGAAGTACAGCTCATCTCCAGGAAGTTAGGCTGAAGGGAAAGCTCTTTCCCCTCTCATGCATCCCTTCAAAAGAAATGCACATGGCCCCAGACTCTCCTTGGTTGCTTGGCTGGTGATGTCTGCCCTTCTGAAGCCTGACGCCTACTGCTGGCAACTGCAGTCCCTGTTGTTGTCCACAAGGCCAAGTCGTTGCCTAATAAAAGTGGGTTACATAGTTTCCCCCAAAGTCTCACTGTCTACTTTCCAAAAAAGCTAACTTCACTTGAAATTCTGGGCCAGTTATGCCTTTGAGTTCATAGAACATTCCTGGCAAATACTGTTTTTTATTTATCAGGCAAAGCTTGAAAAATGTCACTTCAGTTCCCATGTTTCTCTAGCTTGTTCACTATTTTCAGTTTCAGGCTGTTAATATTCTTTATTTAGATCTTCCTGCACTTTCCAGACTCACAGGATTGATGCTGGTCTGTCTGTCAGTGCCCCAAAATACAAACAGTTGCTGGTAAGGGCTGGCCAAAGCCCATAGCCGAGGAGGGACACACCTGCACCACTCCACCCCAACCTCAGTCTCCGAGCCTCTACCATCATCTCAAGATTGCTGCTTATCTCTAGATTATAATATCAGATCTGCAGGCAAAAATGGTTACTTTGAAGGCCGAACTCTGAGGCACTGTACGATTTTGAAGACTCACCTCCAAACTTCCAGGAATATTTCCAACTCAGAGGTAGCCAACCTCCAGGTGGGGCCTGGAAAGCTCCTGGAATTACAGCTCATCTGCAGACTATAAAGATCAGCTTCCCAGGCAGAAAGGGCTACTTTGGAGTTTGGACAGGGTTGTTGTGGAAAAGAAACATTTAAGGCCTCCCATGCAGGTTGCTGTTGAATTGAAACACTTGAGGCCTATTGCACGTCCAACAATTTCCCTCACTTTGACCGTTTATGCACTGGAGGTTTCATGCCGGGCTGCAGGCTGGAGCTTTAGTCGTGGCAGGTTGCCCCACCTCTTCCTGCACTCACACGGGGGAGCATTTGGCCTGGTGCACCTCATCCGCCCCCGATTTGTGCTCCTGCACAGGAGCTGGGGCAGTAAAGTTCCCAGTGCATAAATGGTCTTTGCCTCAGACCGCTGATGGAGCTGTCAGGTGGCTGGTGAGTGCGCTTCTCTCTCTCTCTCTCTCTCTCTCTCCCCCTTCAGGCCTGCTATGAAAGAGCCTGACTGAGGTGAGAGAGGCATTTCCGAGAGCAATGAAGAGGAATCTGTGGGCATGGGTGCGCTTTCCATTTTTTTAGGGAGGGCGGCAGCTTTCCCCTGAGAAACAGTTGGCTGATAGAAAAGCCCCTTCTCACTTAAAATACTGCTCTGGCTGGCGTCTCTGTTGGAGGGAAGAAATAGCCAAGCCATGTGTATTTCTTCTGCGCGACTCTCTGCAGATCTGAGGCCTACTGCACAGGGTTGTTGTACAGATGAAACAGGAGGCAAAAGAAGCTCAGCAACAGTATCTGTTGGTCCGGGAAGCCCTCAGGCCACCTCACAGAGGCAGCGTAAGGGCTTCTCAGCCTAAGGAGGAAAGGAGGTTCCCTATCTTTGGAAATTTCTAAACAGAAGCTGGATAGCCATCCGATGGAGAGGCTGATTCTGTGAAGGCTTAAGAGGGTGGCAGGTTACAGTGGATGAGTGATAGGATTGTGAGTGTCCTTCATAGTGCAGGGGGATGGATTAGATAACCCATGAGGTCTCTTCCAACTCTATTATTCTATGATTCTATGAGGTCACCCTCCCCTCCCAGCCCACTTACTGTGTCCCTGTCAGCAACCAGGGACTAGCTAGGTTGGGGGATGGATTGTGTCACCTCCCTATTAGTCCAAAGATCATAATGGCCCACTCTCTGCCCACCTAGGCCATAGCTTTTTATATTATACAGCCATATATGCCAGGTTGTATTGAACAAAGCAGTGTAAGAAGACAGTATAAAAGCTAATAATTTCTAAACTGGATGCAGGAAACGACAGTGTTATCAGCTGTAGGTAATGGTGATAATATCATATTCTGTGTATAGATTCTAGTGAATAGCCATGTTAGTCTGAAGGAGCACAACAAAATTTGAGTCCAATGGCACTGTTAAGACCAATAAAGATTTATTCAAGGTGTGAGCTTTCATGTGCATGTTATTGGACTCACATTTTGTTGTCTTGTGTATAAATATGCAAAAAACCCCAAATATCACTGAGGTATGGTTTCATGCCTTCTGAATGTAATGGTTTTATCTATTCAATTTAACTGCTTAAACTGTAAGTCACTACAAACTAGTATTCACAAGTGTATAAAAAATTCACTATGTTAATCAATATATACATAGTATATATAGACATCACATAAATTAACTAATGTTAACAGGGAAACCTCTAAATATATTCATAGAATATTTATGAATATAATAAACTTAAATTCACCTCTGCAAGAAAATGCAGCAGACTGTATTTGTTTAGCTCTAATCTTCCCAGCTGCTAGAGAAAAAGAGTCATATTTGTCCAAAAGACAAGATAATAAAGTCTAAATTTAACTACCACCTTGGTCATAAACACGGTCTTTATCTATGAGGATTTTCTTGTGCCATCCAGATATGCTGACTGCGTTATTTGCAAAGCTAACCATGTAAAGATGTCCCTTAATGGCAAATGTGAGCACAAGAACATATACAGAAGACACTTGATTCTTATGTAAAATCAGTGTATGATTTGCGTGTCAGGATAGGATTATATGTGCCAAAAATTTAAATAATTCCTACAACGGGAAAAGTCAAATTGATATTTTTGGCCCCTTTTGTCTTTAATTTCTGTATGTAAACAACATGTGCAGAGGAACTCCAATATCCTAAGGCCTCCTCTCCCCCAACTGTTCTGTACTGTAAAATTCTTATTCTCCTATTAAATATGGATGACATGGACCTTATTTCTCTTAAGAAGAAGAAGAAGAAGAAGAGTTGGTTCTTATATGCCGCTTTTCCCTACCCGAAGGAGGCTCAAAGCGGCCTACAGTCGCCTTCCTTTTCCTCTCCCCACAACAAACACCCTGTGGGGTGAGTGAGGCTGAGAGAGCGCTGATATCACTGCCCGGTCAGAACAATTTTATCAGTGCCGTGGCGAGCCCAAGGTCACCCAGCTGGTTGCATGTGGGGGAGTGCAGAATGGAACCTGGCATGCCAGATTAGAAGTCAGCACTCCTAACCACTACACCAAACTGGCTCTTAAACAAGTAAGCCCGAGACAAGAGGATTGGAACCGTTTGCTAGCAGTAACACTGTATGAATTTTAGGGACTTAAGTATTAAATATGTGTAGCAAACCTCAAATACTCAAATACTTTGGCCACCTCATGCGAAGGAAGGACTCCCTGGAGAAGAGCCTAATGCTGGGAGCGATCGAGGGCAAAAGAAGAAGGGGACGACAGAGAATGAGGTGGCTGGATGGAGCCACTGAAGCAGTAGGTGCAAACTTAAATGGACTCCGGGGAATGGCAGAGGACAGGAAGGCCTGGAGGATCATTGCCCACGGGGTCGCGATGGGTCGGACACGACTTCGCACCTAACAACAACAAGCAAACCTATGCAAACTCTAACCAAGACATTCGATGAAGTACTATCATAAGATGTAAGTGACACAGACATTCAAATTTCAGGAGATACTGTCTAATAATATTAGTTGCCTCGAAAAAATCTTGATGTTAGTTGTATGACCACTAGAAGACTAATACTTCAGATAGTATTAATTTTGATAAAAAACAAAGTCCACATCAGACCTAAATAATGGAACTTGAAGAGACAAGCTCATACCATACAAACAGAAATATTCACAGAGATATTCCTACGGCATATCTCTGCCTTTTTCCTGATAAACAACAAACCTTATAAAAGTAGAGGTTGACAACATTTTTTCAGAATCAGAACACACTCTTGTAGTATCATTGTTTATGCTGACCTACAATAGCAAAAGTTCTTATTTTACTAATTATATCACACACTGTAGAAGCTGCATAGGTTACATTTTCACAATTCAGATGTAAATCCACAAATGCCTATATTTATTCATGCTAGAAGAATATTTATCATTTGTTATGAATACTAAAAAGTCATGTCTCTGTATTTTAAGCACCAGTAATGAAAGATGTCATGCTGACAAAAAACATAAATACATGTTCATATACAACATACAAAAGAACAATACCGCAAATTGTAATTATACTATATACAATGCAATGAGATAACAAGGAAATATGAGTTTTTAATCTTTCATTTCTCACATACATTTGTTCTTTTGTTTGATGCAGTAGTAATAATAATTTTGGGTTGACTCTACAATCTGCAATCATAGGATGGAAAATAGGGTTGCACTTATATGTAACTGTTGCTCATTGATGTCTCCTATGCAGACACACATTGGAACTCTGCCTGTGCAAGTCAGCTGCGAGATACTTGTTTTCTAATACAAACGTTCCTAAAGGGGCTACCCTGCCCTCTTCTGAAGCCAGAGGGCAGGGTTTTCCTGCTCAGGCATCATGTGGTCCAGGAGCATGCACTTCCTACCCTCAATTTCTGCAAGCCACTGCAATCTCCCACATGTCAAGGAAAACCATGTGAGAGTTCACAGTGGGAATGTAGGTCTGCACAGAAAATGCTGATTAACAACAGTTTCAGGTAAGTGTTACTCTGTTTTCATCTTCTGTATTTGTTTCTACCCAACCTTGGGACCATTAGCAAACTATCTACCAGAGGAGAAGGGGTGACAGTCTCACTGTAACAGAGCCTTAATGACAGCCTGCCCCACAGCTGCATCTATCCTGATTTGCAAGTCCAGTACACAGTGCTTTACAAATGTATCCTCTGATGACCAAGTAGTGGCTTTGCAGATGTTCACTATGAGAAACCATTTGTGGCAAGCAGCCAAGGAGCCATGCACTTGAGTGAAGTGCTTGGAACCATCCATTGGAAAGGGTTTACCCGCTGCCATTGCTGACCCACATGAGTGGAAGGCAACAACTGAGCACCAGGACAGAGACCGCAAAAAGGCAGCTCTCCCCTTCTTAGGGCCCCAATATCTGTCAGGATCACATGATCACTGCCATGATTTATGCTTGACCTGAGTGGTTCCATCTTGTATCAATATGTGTCTGTTTCTCTGACTCTGTAACAACCCTGAAATGTCTGTGAAGTGATTTAGTTTTCGCACCAAGAATGCTAGACTGTGTTATCTCTGAGGTTGGTAGCTGTGTAACACCCAAAGCCAAGGCGGGCCAGCTATCACCTTTGGCTGTGAGCCCAGGATGGCACCTGCAGGAGGGGGCTTTTGCTCTCTGGGAAAAGGTATGTCTTTGGGCGGGAAAAAAACTAGTAAAAGTGATTGCATTTGGTGTATTGATCAGATTCGACTACGAAAGTCGAGGTGTCTTGATCTGCTTAGCAATAAAGCCTTCTATTAATCCAGAAGTCTCATTGCTAGTCTGTCAGCCCTGACAATAACACACAAACTTAGCTTTTATTTTATTTATTTAATTATATTTATATAATGCCCTCCCTTGTGGCTCAGGGCGGTTAACATTGTAACTTTCATAATATAGTACAATATAGCAGCAACCTGATTAGAATATATAACATTTTTCACAACAGGAACTTGTATTAAAGCCAAAAAACGTATATCAGTTTACAATTTAACATTCAACAATGGACATAGTTTTACTACACTGTGGATTCAGTTTTTCTTCTATGGGTGCAGCTGATGGTGGAAGGGGCCTCAGGGCTCCAGTTGGTGGTTGGTTCTCTTCTCTCGATTGAAAGCCTGGTGTAAGAGCTCAGTTCTGCAGGCCTGAGGAATTGTTCCAGTTCCAGCAGGGCCCTAATGTTTGTTTATTTATTTATTTGATTTCTATACCGCCCTTCCACATAGCTCAGGGTGGTTTACATACAACATGGCGGGATACATGGAATGAATTAATCTTTTCCCTCTTAATAAAACAGTAAGGCTTGTTGGGGTGGGCTCAGTCCGTGATGGGGGGGCCAACAATTGGCCCCTTGGCCCCGGACTGACAAGTGGAGGGGCCAATCGGAAGGCGTGAAGCGCCTTTTGATTGGCCTCTCACCAGGACAGACCAAAATTCACTATTCACTCAGCCCAGTCTGGCTGCCAGTCTGCTCCTGACCACCACAGGGAGAGGAGGTCAGTAGGGCTGCCAAGGGGGATGAGAACACAGGCTGTGCCAGCCCTTTTTGCCCCAAGGCTGCCCTAATTGTCATGTCCAACTGCAAATTCCCTCAGAACACTGACAGAGCTGGCAGGAGGCTGGAGAGTGCGCTCCCTCCCCCTCCCTCCCTTCAGGCCTGCTGCAAAGGAGCCACTGACAGCCCCTGACTGAGGAGAGGGAGGCATTTTCCTTCAGAGAGCAACACAGGGGAGCCTGAGGGCCTTCCTTTTGAGAGGGGGGATTTTCCCCTTCTGCCAAACAGTTGGCTGACAGGGAGGCCACAGAAAAGCCCCTTCTTACTTAAAATACTATTCTGGCTGGAGGTTAGACACAGCCAATCCATGTGTATTTCTTCTTTGCAACTCTCTGCAGATTTGAGGCCACTGCACAGCGTTATTCTGCAGAAGAAACTGGCTCTTTTGTCTCCTGTTTCATCTGCACAACAACCCTGTGCAGTAGGCCTCAAGTCTTTCAATTCAACAACAACCTGTGTGGGAGGCCTTCAATGTTTCTTCTCTTCCACAACCCTGTCCAAAGTAGCCCTTTCTGCCTGGGGAACTGATCCTTATACTCTGCAGATGAGCTGTAATTCCAGAAGCTCTCCAGGCCCCACCTGGAGGTGGGCTAACTCTGGGTTGGGAATATTCCTGGGGGTTTAGAGGTGGGACTTCAAAATCGTACAATGCCTCAGAGTCCAGCCTTCAAAGGAGCCATTTTTGCCTGCAGTTGGGAGGGAGTGGTGCAGGTATGTCCCTCCCGGACTATGGGTTATGGCCAGCCCTTACCAGCAACTGTTTGTATTCTGGGGCGCAGACAGACAGACCAGCATCAGTCCTGTAAGTCTGAAAAGTTCAGGAAGATATAAATAAATATTTACAGCCTGAAACTGTAAATAGTGAACAATTAAAGGGCTGGAGAGTCATGGGAAATAGCTTTTTTTAATCTTGGCCTGGCAAATTAAAAAAACAGTATAAAAAACTTTACTAAGGTCAAGACTGCTGTGCATTGTCTTCCTCTTAGGATTGCCAGCTTCAATGTGACGCTTTTTACCCCACCTCCCTCATGTGGAGTCTGCTATGAGGAGAGGAAGGGAAGACGATTGGAAAATGCTTCGGGACACCTAAGGCCTGCTGGGTCACTGCGGCCCATTTCTCTCAGACCTCTCACAGCCCACATCCCTCACAGGTTGTGGGGAGACGAAGGGAAAAGGTGTTTGTAAACCGCTTTGAGACTTCTTTGGGTAGTAAACAACAGGGCACAAAAATCCATTCTTCTTCTAAGGAGCAACCATGAAAGAAGCATGTGGGCACATAACATTTTATCAACAGTGAAAAAATGGATAAGAAGGAACAGGGTGGACACCTGTGTACTGTGACTATCCCTTGTGTATTAGAGCAGAGGGGCATTTCGGTGTCTGTGGCCTAATTCACAGAAGAAGGGAAATGACGCAGAACTGGGAGGAATTGGTTGCCTTGTAATCTTCCCCTAAGAACAGTCTGATTTTCCCTTCACATATCTGAACACATGGCTCTGGAAAGCTCATCTTTAACCACTATGCCACAATTCCCAAAGGTCAGTCCTGTCCCACACTCAACAGACATTCCAAACCACAGGTTCTTGACACCCATATCTCCACACCCATGCCCTCATTTGCCACCACGCCACCATAACCTCCCACACAACACACACATTCAACCCCATGCCCTTACAGACTGGACAACTCCTCCCCTTCCTCTTCCCACTGCCAAGCTCTAGCGCCCGTTGTATTGGATATAATGGGCTTTGCCCCTAGTATATAATATAAACAAATATAACAACAACAATAATCTAAATAACACAATTTCAGTGATCTTAAACAATATAACAGGAACAGAACTTAGCAAAGGCCCTTAGAGAGGTCAGACTGGTTCAGGCCACGGAGAGGATGTCTGAGGGGGAACCAGTTGTTGGTCTCAGGCAAATGACTGGTGGAGGAGCTCTCTTTTGCAGGCCCTGTGGAATTTTGGGAGTTCGGAGGGCCCTGATCTCTTCAGGGAGTTCGTTCCCCCAGGTGGGGGCCAGGACAGAAAAAGCTCTGGCCCTCGTGGAGGACCGACATGCTTCTTTGGGGCCAGAGATCACTAGCCAGTTATCAGTGGCAGAGCGTAATGCTCTTTCGGGGGTATAGGCAGAGAGACAGTCTCTTAAGTACCCTGGGCCCAGACCGCGTATTGCGTATGTTGTCTGGGAGCTCATTCCACCAGGTTGGGGCCAGGACAAAGAAGGCCCTGGATCTGGTTGAGGTCAGAAAAGGCTTCCCTGGGACCCAGGATCACCAGTTTGTTGATGTTCTTCAGACTATGATCTTCTTACATGACAGGGAATATATTTTGAGTGCTTGCACTCGGAAGCTCATGCCCTGAATAAATCTTTGTTGGTCTTAAAGGTGCTACTGGACTCTGATTTTATTATGCTACTTCACACCAACATGGCTACCAATTTGAATCAATTAATAAATAATTTTAAATTTTGTTACAAGTAAAATAATTCATCCATGCTCATACCATCCACTTTTCTTTTAAGTACAATTGATTACTTGTATTGAGGTAAAGTATAAATTAACTGCATATAAGAGATATGCTGAATGTTTATATTACAACATTTTTTTTTGATTGCTGGTATTTGTGTTTATAGGTTGTGAAACAAACATATTGAGATTAAGATGCAGTTAGAGGGGAAAGCTGCCACCATGAAGACAAAGTTAGGTGGAGGCATTGTAAATGAGTGGCCAATGCTTTCCACTGGGGAGAGGGATGGCCAAGCTAGCAGAGTTGCAGGGAAGGGGCTGGAAGGCACAGTAGGGGGACAGATGGACAAGTTTTCCCTTCCCCCTCAAATATGGGGGGCTCAGAAGATTGAATCCCAAAGTGGAAGTGGGGATTCTTCCACGAGTCTTGAGGATCCTTGTTTGTTAGAACATATAGCTGTTTATGGTTTGGGTTTATTTCAAGCTCTGTTAGATGTTGCAAATTAGATGTTGCATTATTATATGCGAGGAGTTGTTTAAGACTGGGGGGGGCTATCCTTGCACAAGAAAAAGTTTGCCCCCCAGGTGAATGAGAACTGTCATTATCCAGCAAAGGTTGTAAGTTGTTGATGAAGTGCTGAACTGTTTTGAGTTGAGGGCTGTATGTGACCACCAGTTATTGCTTCTTTTGGGCCTGTCTTGCAACAGGTTTTCTCAGGGTACCATTCTGGCTTTATTAATATGTTTTTTACTTCATCAGCTGCAAAAAATGCTTGATATAGATCCCTCAGAAGTGACTCTGTCTATAGGATTGGAGCAGATGTGGCTGTAGGATAGATCTTGGCTGTAAAAATGTAATGTTTGGTATGTTTAGGATGGCAGCTGGGACATGTTTTTTATTCAGTAGGTTTCTGGCATCTGTTGATGCCTGTGTCCATTGTACATCTTTTCCAAAGTGTCCAGAAAATGTATTCTTGCATAGATTACTTCATTGTCAGGTTGATGGAGGGATGAAAGTTGTTGAATGCTTGCTGGATTATGTCCAGGGCAATAAAATATTATCAATGAATCACAGGTACAGGACTGGTGTGAGTGGGTAGGAATTTAGGAAGCATTGCTCCAAGTCAGCCATAAAGATATTCGCATACTATGGAGTTATGTGGGTGCCCATGGCTGTACCATTGATCTGAAGGGACAAATTGAAGTGGTATTGGTAAGAATAAAATGGCACAGTTTGGCGACAAAGTCAATAGTGGTATTGTCAGGAATCATGTTTTTTATGGCTTGTAATCCATCTCTGTGTGGGGGTGTTTTTGAACCGAGATTCCACATCCATGGTGGCTAAAATAGTATTATCTGCAAGGCTGTTCCATGATTGAACTTTTATCAGAAAGTCTATGGTATCTTGCACATTGCAAGAATCGTTGATGGCACAGGGTCTTAAAACAGAGTCTTTAAGGCAGTGGTCCCCAACCCGCGGGCCACAGCCCGAAGGCCTTGGCACCGGGCCGCAGCTCCTTCTTCCCTCCCCTCGAAGCGAGAAGCTCGCCAGGCCACGAGCAAATCGGCCGCCAAAGCGGCCAATTAACTCGCAGCCCAGCAAGCTTCTTGTTTCGGGAGGGGAGGGAAGAGAAGCTTGCCGAGCCGCAAGCTAATCAGCCGCTTTAGCGGCCGATTTGCTGGCGGCCCAGAGGGGCCGGGAGGGGGAGCCACAGCCGCTGGTATGGCGGCGGCGCAAAGGCGCGTGCGCAGACTGCCGCGCACGCGCGTTTGCGCCCCTGCCAGGCGCAAATGCACGTGTGCGGCAGTCCACGCATGCGCGTTTGCGCTGGGGCTGCCACTCGTGCGCGGGCCCCTGGGCCGCCCTCTCCCCCCACTCTGCCGCATCGGTCCGCAGCGGCCGAAAGCTTGCGGCCCGCTGCTTTAAGGCACCAAACCTTTTTGGTTCTGCTCCCAATGGAACATTTTAATACGGGATTATATTTCTGAAGACAATGAAAAGCAGCAAACAGTACAGGGAAGAAAAAGTATATCTGTACTTTAAGGGAAAGAAGGATATATAATTTCTCTAGGCATTCTTCCGACCTCTACGCCTAAAAGAATTCTTTCAAAACACACGTGAACAGAACAAGCAAGAACAGACAACATCTACACACCATTCCATCACAGAAGCCACTGGAGAACAAGTACTATCCCTAACAAAACAACGCTACAAGAAAAGAGACTCCACATGGACTCCCCCAGATGGCTGTAATGCCACACTGGACCTCTACATAGATTGCTTCCACCACAGGGTCCAAACTGATGTGATCAACAAACAACATCGCACACAGCAGAATATCAGCTATGCTGAAAGGAAGGCCATAGAGAGCCTTAGGAACAATCCAGATAGTGTGCTGCCCTAGCCGGGCACACGCAGAGTTAGTGCAAGCACAGTTACAGAGTCAAGCAAGTTCAAAGCGCATACCAGAGTAGTGAAAAGTCCAGTCCGGGTCTTATCAGGAATTGTTAGCGGATGAAGTCCAAAGGAGAACCGAAAGAGTTGTCGTTTATCTTTACCAAGGTCAAGCCGGGAATCTGTGGAGCATTCAATCAAAGCGTAGTCTAGTCGGATGAAGCAAAGGTCAAGCCGGGAGTCAGTCAGATCTTCGCCGAAGCGTCGGTGAGCAGGAAACCAGTCAAGGCAATGGGTGGACATGTGAACAGGTTGCAGCCACACTGGGAAGCACTTCTGCTGTGCTTAAGAACAAGCTGAGCTGTCACATCAAGTGGCTGCACCTGGCACTCAGCCTTCCTCCGATGAACGAGCCCCACCTGAGCCCAACCTAGCCTGTCGCTTTAGTTTAAGCCGAGCACTTTTCCTGCATGTTGCCTCCTGCATTCCCTCCTGCGCTCTGGAGATGAATCTGGGCTGTTCAGGGGTGTTGCTGCAGGCTGAGGTAATGCTGGTGCAGAGGGCATGGTGCTTGTCTGGCTGGGACCTGGTTGTGGCTACCTATTGGGACTTGCCTCTCTAAGCAGCACCCTGCTGCTTTGCTCCAGCTCCTCCACTTCTTCCTCCGAGGGAGCTGGCAGAATGCTCAAGCAGTGGTGCAGAGACACCCTCTGGAGACGGAGCCATGACAGATATAGTAATTAAGGAAGCTGACAAAGGAAGAGCTGTTGTCATCATGAATAGATCAGACTACGTCCAGAAGTCTCAAAGACAGCTCTCCAATACCACCTTTTACATAGCTGCCCCAGACACCAAACTGTGCCAATTTGTTCTCACCCATAACCACTTCAGATTTGGTGATGACTTGTTCTTTCAGATCAATGGTACAGCCATGGGCACCCGCATGGCGCCTCAATAAGCGAACATCTTCATGGCAGACTTGGAGCAACGCTTTCTGAGTACTAACTCACGCACACCTCTTGTATACCTGTGATTCATTGATGACATTTTTATTGTCTGGACACATGGTAAAGAAGCCCTGGATACTTTCCACCAGGCATACAATAACTTTCACCCCACTATCAACTTGACAATGAACCAATCTACGCAAGAAATAAATTTACTAGACCCTACTGTATGAATAAACAATGGATGCCTATAGACTACCTTATATCAGAAGCCTACTGACGGGCAAATGTACCTGCATGCCTCCAGCTACCACCCTAAACATACCAAACAATCCATTGTATACAGCCAGGCCCTAGGTTATAACCACATCTGCTCCAATCCCAGGGACAGAGATTCCCACCTAAATGATCTACAAACAAACCTTTCTGGAACTAAAGTATCCAGCTAGTGAGGTCAAGGAACAGATTAACAAAGACAGAAGGATACCAATCAATCAATTTTGATTGATTGATTGATTGATTGATACCAAGAGAAAACCTGTTAGAAGACAGACCCAAAAGAGAAAACAACAGAACACCACTAGTCGTTACATATAGCTCTCAGCTCAAGACAGTACAACGCATCATCAGTGACTTACAACCCCTACTGGATAATTACAGTTCTCTTTCCCAAGCACTGGGGGGTAAACGTTTTCTTTTGCAGACATCCTCCCAATCTCAAACAACTCCTCACCCACAACAATGCAGCATCGAATGGGAATATGGACACTGGTACTAGACCTTGCAACAAACCCAGATGCCAGCTTTGCTGCCATATACACTCCAATGCCACAATTACTGGACCTAATAACATCATACCATCAAAGGCTTATACACCTGCTCATCTTCAAACTTAGTATATGTCATCAAGTGCTAACAATGTCCCTCTGTTCTCTACAGAGGGCAAACACATCAAACCCTCTGCCAAAAAATTAACGGACACAAATCTGACATCAAAAGCCAAAAGACTGAAAAACCTGTAGGGTAACACTTCAGACAGATGGCTTCCCGGGGGCCTGGAAAGTAGGCCTATGGGAAGCGCTCTAACAGCCAGGCACGTCTGTGAGACAAGGGCTGAGGGAGGGCGGGAGCTGTAGGGGCAGGGCCAATCAGTGTGCAGCTGTCTGCACGCTGATTGGCCCTATTCCAACTCAGACAGGGAGGGCAGGAGCTGTAGGGGCATGGCTAATCAGGGTGCAGGTGGCTGCACCCTGATTGGTCCTGGAAAGGCTGGACCGTTCATCCCCCAAGGCTGTTTCACAGTTATTAAAGGTAAAGGTAAAGGTATCCCCTGTGCAAGCACCGAGTCATGTCTGACCCTTGGGGTGACGCCCTCTAGCGTTTTCATGGCAGACTCAATACGGGGTGGTTTGCCAGTGCCTTCCCCAGTCATTACCGTTTACCCCCCAGCGAGCTGGGTACTCATTTTACCGACCTCGGAAGGATGGAAGGCTGAGTCAACCTTGAGCCGGCTGCTGGGATTGAACTCCCAACCTTATGGGCAGACAGCTTCAGACAGCATATCGCTGCCTTACCACTCTGCGCCACAAGAGGCTCTTCACAGTTATTAAGACGCACCAAATGGATAAGACACGTCTTTGTGAACTACAAATGGGTTTGAGGGGTCTGATTGGCTGGTTTGGCAGGGAGTTATCATATGGTTGTGTGTGGATGCTATGACACAGTTTACTAATGTAACAGGATTAACTTTTGCTTACATATTCCTTCTATTATGATGGTCAGTTCTTAGTCTGACGAAGAGTGTCTGCACTTGATAGCTCGCGCCTTGAATAACTCTTTGTTGGTCTTAAAGGTGCTACTGGACTCTGATTTTAATTTCTCTAGTGCATTTCTACAAATATTGATGTTTTATAGCAGAGACACTGTTCCTGTTTCATTTTTAAAACTTCATAGGAACTTTGTATTAAATTCTTATTTATAAATTGTTCAATTGATACTATAATAAGGATTAATTAATGCTATAATTAATAATATAATATAAGAATTGTGAACTGCTAACAGAATGGCCATCTAGGAAACAGAAAATTGAGATCTAAATTTCATCTCTTTCTATGTATACATATAAAGGAGAACAATTCATATAAAATACATTCAAAAAGTTTAATTCTACAGATTCTCATTTTGAATTTATCAAAGATATTTGTATCATGGCATTCCTCCAATACCTGCCCACTTTTTTGAAAAATTTACTGGAAGTCTAATATATTTAATATTCAGTAGTATGTGAGAATAATTTTTATGCAACTCTGATAGTTAGAAAGATAGATAACTCAATTATTAGATCATTTATCAAAATATTCAGATGTATAAGAGGCTACTAAAAAGATTGATGACTGAGAAAGTCCACTGATTCTCCAGCCATCATATTCATGCATTTGGCTAGACAACATTTTTCGCTGCCTTCACAAGCAAGCTTCATTACCCATCACTCCACTGAAAAGAGTTTATTATGAGGCTGCCATCTTGGGAAGACTATTATTTAGATGATAAATGTTGGGGGGGGGGGATGTGTCTGGCCTTTTTTTAAAGATGAGCTTTGTGACAGATAAAACAAACAGCATCTACATTTCTAATTAACTTAAATTTGGCAGATACAAATACAGGTCACTAATGCTACGATATGCTATTCAAATATCTTCTATCTGAATTTTACTGTTAATTTGTAAAATGTAAATTAACTAATTAGAAGAAAAGAAGCATCATTTGTGACAAATCTCTTCAGTTATTTCTTTCCTTACTGACATTTATGAGCACCAGAATTTTAGTATTCTAATTTGCAACTGATGGATAATTATATCAATAATTTAACAAATTTGGAATTTTTGAAAATGAAAATTGAATTAGGAAAATGTATCTAAGAAAAAAAAACATTAACACAATAACAAAACAACACACTTAATTTTTTTCTTAATTATAATCATTTAAATAGATTTGCGAGTAGTTACATTTGGAATAGCCAGATTCTACATGTCACATTAAAAAATCTGAAATATGATATACACCATTTTAAAGAAAATTCCTATCAGTGTCTGATCCAGTATGTTCTACTTAACACGATTATATTTGATCAATTACTTTTACCTTCTTTCTCCATGCACAGATCAAGCTTTGCAAGTTGATTAAGAAAGCACTCTAAAATTACACAAAGAATTACACAAAAATTACACAAAATTACACAATTACACAAAAAGAATGAAACTACTCCTGAATTTCAGCAACACAACCTTCTTAAATAATAAAAATATATGTTTCAGTACTGTAGAGAAGAAATTTTTACTATTCATATGTAGATAGAGTCTCAGCAATAAGATGTACATTCAAAATGTCAGATGTAAATGTCAATTAAAAATTACAAGGAGTTCTGAAAGGTAAGGTCTGTGGGGGATGACATTCTTTGACATAGTGGAGTGTCTGTGACCAGGCCTTTGGCAAACATAGCAGAATCTATTCTGTCAGCTCTTATCGTATGTAAACCTAGATGCTTGTCTAATCTGAATGAGAAATACCAAGGAAATTGGAGCTGAAGCCTTGCGGTAATGTAGATGGAAGCTGAATGGTCTGTCTGTATTACAGGATAGCTTCCCATGATGTGACAATATTTGAAAGAGTAGAGAAAAATATAAAGATATATAATTCCAACAAGACTCTGTTTACTTGTGGTGGTGGTGGTGGTGGGGGAGCTACAGACTTGGTATGGGATTTGGTATGCTACTACAATATTCCACATGGGGAAAAAAATGTCCCTAAACCGAAATTTACCCCCCCCCCAATATAATTTTAATCTCATATTATATAGATTTATTCTCTGTTGTGCTTCCATACCACTAGAGTCTGAATGAGAAAGACTAGAGCTACCAAACAAACCTTTATTAAATTGGAAGCAAACCTGTGTCAAGTAATCTCTTTAAGAATGAGAAAACTACTTAATGCTAAAATATTATATAAAATATGTATAGTTAGAAAAAAGTAAACTGTTATCACATTTTGCAGAGTATAATATCTAGTTCCCATCTATGAAACAATATTACAAGTAGATAAATGCGTGTGTACTTGGAAATAAATTCTACCATGCTGATTGGTGTCTATATCCAAAAAAAAGCAAGCATAATATTGCAGCTTTATTTTAACACCATATTGGTTAAAATCACTAGTTAAATATGAATGTGCACATGCCTTGGACAACCAAAAATTACACATTTGTTGTGCATAAACATTATATCAATAGCACACTTTTTACTCATTGTAGTCCTTATTTTCAGAAAAAGTTTGTTTCAGAAAAAAATTAAATTAATCACTTTATTTCTATGAACAGATTTAAAGTGTCAGAACATTTCCCCCCTTCAACAATAGACTGAATGAAAAAGAGTGACCGAAATTTGAGAGCCTCAATTCATTCAGGCCCATTTTCTTTAACTAGTTAACTAATGCTAGGAGAGGCATGGGAGATGAAAGAGAATGTGGAATTTCTGAAATTCCGCGAATATAGAACAGCTTAACCAGTCCCAAATCCCAAGTGTTGCAGTAAGGTCAAAACCTTTCAGTATTGTACTAGTCTGTCAAAATATGTCAACAAACCATCACACTGGAGGAAGAAGAATGACCTTTCAGTTCTTTGTGTTTTGGCTGCCAGTGAAGCTTTGGATACTAGGCATGAACAGTTTTCCTAGATGCTTGACAAATGCAACTCCCAAAGTTTCCACTAAGTCTGCCAAGTCACTACGTTTCAGTTCATCAATACAACTTTTTAAGCCCCTAAACTGCTAGATAATATAGATGCTGTGCTAGAAGAATGTCTTCCCTCTTGTAAAATTGCAGTGTATCTTTACTCCAACAAATCAATTGATAATATTATTTTTACCAATGCAATCTCTAAGTTAATAGTTGTGATTCCCTTGCTTCTCTCCTCACTTTTCGTCAAACTAACTTCTGAAACATTTCAACACATACCAGGCCAGCAAGAAGTTGAACTATTTTTCCATGAAACATAGTTTAGCCCCCAATATTTTGTTATCTACCTGAGATACTTTTATTTTTATCATTTAACATATTTCTATTCCACTTTTCTGCAAATCCTCCTAAGCGTGGACATTACCGATTTAAACTGATTGGCAGCCATTAGAATCACTGACTGCACCAAAGTTTAGGATTTTATGGAAACACAATGTTTATCGATACTGATTTATATTAACTGTGAGTGATTTAACTGCCTATTTAAACATGTGCTCACTCTGCAGAGTAGTTAGAAGAAGAAGAAGAGTTGGTTCTTATATGCCACTTTTCTGTACAAGGAGTCTCAAAATGACTTACAATCGCCTTCCCTTTCCTCTCCCCACAACAGACACCCTGTGAGGTAGATGAGACTGAGAGAGCCCCGCTATTCCTGCTTGGTCAGAACAGCTTTATCAGTGCTGTGGCGAGCCCAAGGTCACCCAACTGGTTGCATGTGGGGGAGCGCGGAATCAAACCCGGCCTGCCAGATTAGAAGTCTGCACTCCTAACCACTATACCAAGCTGGCTCTCTGATAGGAGGATAATACAACTCTATTAAGTTGTATGAGAATAAACACATGCACATGTGCAAAAGCCAAGTCTCCTATACTGCATAGTTGAAAAGGAACACAGTGAACTAATCTGCCAAACAGCCATGAACCGATCAAGTAACAGGGGTCTATTCAAATCTAGTGAATAGGAAGTGAGCTGAATCTATGGATACTCAAAATATCTCTAATCTTAGCCATGTAAACATGGGTGTGCATGAAAAAAGAACCTGATTATTTCTAAAAAAAATCTTAGATCCCAAAACCAATATAGTGTTTGGATCTGGGATTTTTCAGAAATCTGTTTTGTTCAGGTTCAATAGACCGAAGCTGGAAAATGCTGTTTTTAAAAGACATTCCAAACTGCAGTCCTCTCTCCTATCTTATTTAACATCTTTATGCACCCTCTGGCTCAGCTGGTATGGAAGTTTGGGCTGGGTTGCCCCTAATACGCAATGATACCCAGCTCTTACTCCTGATGAATGACCGCCCTGACTCTCTCCCCAAACCCTTAGCCAGATGTTTGGAAGCAATGACAAAACGGATCAAGTAGAGTCGTCTGAAGCTCAACCTTGCAAAGACAGAGGTCCTGTGGTTGGGTAGGAAGGGACCATGGGAGGAAGCACATCTGCCCACCCTGGATGATGTGCAGCTCTCAGCAACGCACTCTGCCAGGAACCTGGGTGTGATCCTGGATGCTTCCCTTACAATGGAAGCCCAGGTCACAAAGATAGCGCAGCTGGCATTTTACCACCTCCGCCAAGAAAAGCTACTACCGCCCTACCTGGACCCAGAGTACCTGGCCACAGTGATCCATGCGATGGTCACCTCTAGACTGGACTTCTACAACTCACTCTACGCAGGCCTACTTTATCCTTGATCCAGAAACTACAAGACCGTTTATGCACTGGAGGTTTCATACCAGTCTGCAGGCTGGAGTTTTAGTCATGGCAGGTTGGCCCACCTCTTCCTGTACCCACATGGGAGAGCATTTGGACTGGTGCACCTCATCTGCCCCCCGATTTGTTCTCCTGCACAGGAGCTGGGGCAGTGAAGTTCCCAGTGCATAAACGGTCCAAGTGGTGCAAAATGCTGCGGCCAGGATTCTCACTAAAATATCATGGAGATCCCACATCTGACCAGTACTCCAACAACTTGGCTAGCTCCCAGTTGAATT
Source organism: Paroedura picta (assembly GCF_049243985.1). Taxonomy (NCBI): domain Eukaryota; kingdom Metazoa; phylum Chordata; class Lepidosauria; order Squamata; family Gekkonidae; genus Paroedura; species Paroedura picta. The sequence goes on from NC_135370.1 coordinate 137,544,245, forward strand.
CCGGATTAAGCTTAAGGTTTTGGTAATCACATTTAAGGCCATAAATGGTTTGGGCCCAGTGTATTTGAGAGACCGCCTATCTGCCTATACCCCCAAAAGAGTCTTATGCTCCCCACCTCCAACTGGCTGCGGATCCCTGGCCCCAGAGAATCGTGTCAGACCTCTACAAGGGCCTGGTGGAACAAGCTCCCTGAGGAAATCAGAGCCCTGCCTGAACTCCCACAGTTCTGCAGGACCTGCAAAAGGGAGCTCCTCCATCAAGCATTCACTTGAGGCTGACCAACTCAGAACATCTGCTAGTACCCCCCCTAGACACCCTTCCATATAAACCACCAAGAGCCGTAAAGAATGAGTGGTATAAAAATACAAACAAACAAACAAACAAACAAATAAATTTGCTTCTCCTGAAGCATCATTTAATTCACACTGCAGGAGAAGCTGGCCTCAGGATCAGTACATGGTGAGGAGGTCTCTCCCCGCCATATGCAGACATGGCTGGGAGCTCTCAGCTCCAATTCTGGGTTGGCTCCCTGAGCTGTAAGAGGAGCCAGCTCCAGTTAAATGCAGAGCTCTTAGCTCCTGCCATCTCCACTGACTGGTATAGCTGACTACCAACTACCTTGGTAACTAGATTCTCCAGTCTGTAATTGGCTTAAATAATAGAAAAATATATGAAAAAACTCTCAGGTGGTTTCTTTCACGTTCAGTTTATGCCGAATGATTGAATGACTGAATGGCTATCCCTACATGTAAATCATACTGAGGTTAAAAATTGCTAATCATCATCATCATCATCATCATCATCATCATATATGTTAGTGTCCTAAATGGTTTGATATTGTAGACCTACCAGTTTATTTGGTAATGCTTGTTTCATGTGGCACCTTTTGGAGAAGTCAGGAGTGTTCGGCTGGCAGCATATATCAGGGCCTTTTGAGGGGCAACAGAAATTATGGAGTGCCCGACCTGTGAGGTCAACTTGGTTGTCCTTAAAAGTGACACTTTTTTCTGTTTGCCTTTGCACAACAGAGTAACATGGATACTCTTTTGAAATTAGTATAGTATTTCTCAAGAACACGTAGAATATTATTTATTTATTGTATGGCTGAATTACACACAGGAAGCATATCTGTAACTGCTCGGTGAGTGGTATCATATTTAGTTAAGAGCTAAGTGGGTGGAGAGTGGGTGGGGCCGATCCGGGTGAGGGCCTTCCGATTGGGCCCTCACCAGGACAGGCTAGAGTTCTAGTCAGCCGGGAGGCCCAATAATTGGGCCAAAGTTCTGACAAGTCCTGCCCACCCATGGGCAATCTGGAGACATCACTGCCAGTCCGCTCCTGACCACTGCAGGGAGAGGAGGTCAGTAGGGCTGCCAAAGGGGATGAGAACAGAAGATTGGACAGGCTGCGCCAGCCCTTTTCACCCCAAGCCTGTCCTAACTGTCGTGTCCAACTGTAACTTCCGTATCTTTGCCTCAGAACCCTGATAGGGCTGGCAGGAGGCTGGTGAGTGCTCTCCCTCCCCCTCCCTTCAGGCCTTCCGTGAAGGAGCCTCTGACAGCCCCTGATTGAGGGGAGAGAGGCGTTTCTGAGAGCAATGCGGAGAAGTCTGAGGACATTCCTTTTGAGGGGGGGGGGAATTTCTCCTCCTGACAAACAGTTGGCTGTCAGGGAGGCCACAGAAAAGCCCCTTCTCACTTAAAATACTGCTCTGGCCAGGGGATAGACACAGCAAAGCGTATTTCTTCTTTACAACTCTCTGCAGATTTGAGGCCGACTGCACAGCGTTATTCTGCAGATGAAACTGGATGCTGTTGTGGAGGTTCTTTGGTCTCCTGTTTCATCTTGTGCAGTGGGCCTCTAGTCTTTCAATTCATCAACAACCTGTTTGGGAGGCCTTAAATGTTTCTTCTCCACCACAACCCTGCCCAAAGTAGCCCTTTCTGCCTGGGGAGTTGACCTTTATACTCTGCAGATGAGCTGTAATTCCAGGAGCTCTCCAGCCCCATCTGGAGCTTGGCTACCCCTGGGTTGGAAATATTCCTGGAGGTTTGGAGGAGGGACTTCAAAATTGTACGCCTCAGAGTCCAGCCTTCAAAGGAGACTAAGGTAAAGACTGCTGGGCACAGAGAGACCTCATCTTAGGGTTGCCAGCTTCCCTGTGAGGCTCTCTACCCCACCTCCCTCATGGGGAGTCTGCTATGGGGAGAGAAAGGGAAGACGATTGGAAAATGCTTTGAGACACCTAAGGCTTTCTGGGTCACTGCAGCCCATTCCCAGTTATTTCAGACCTCTCACAGCCCACATCCCTCACAGGTTGTCTTTTGTGGGGAGACAAAGGGAATAGGTGTTTGTAAACCGCTTTGAGACTTTGGGTAGTAAACAACAGGGTACAAAAATCCAGTTCTTCTTCTAAGGAGCAACCATGAAAGAAGCATGTGGGCACATAACATTTTATCAACAGTGAAAAAATGGAGACAGAAGGAACAGGGTGGACACCTGTGTACTGTGACTACCCCGTGTGTATTAGGGAAGGGGGACATTTCGGTGGTCTGTGGCCTAATTCACACAAGAAGGGAAATGATGCAGAACTGGGAGGAATTGATTGCCATGTAATCTCCCCCTAAGAAGAGTCTCCAGTCTGATTTTCCCTTCAGATATCTGAAGACATGGCTCTGGAAATCTCATCTGTAACCACCATGCCACAGTTCCCAATGGTCAATCCTCTCCCATATTCAACAAACATTCCAAACCACAGGTTTGTGACACCCATATCTCCACACCCATTTGTCATCACGCCACCACAACCTCCCACACAACACACACATTCAACCCCATGCCCTTACAGACTGGATAGTTCCTCCCCTTCCTCTTCCCACCTCCAAGCTCTAGCCCCCGTTGTTTTCTTGGATACAATGGGCTTTGCCCCTAGTAATAATATGAAATAATAATATTATTACCAGGTTGACACAACAGGTATACAGACAGATTGAACAATCCCACCATGAATTCACTCAATCCTGGCTAGTGCTAAGGAGCTAGAACTTGTGGCTGCCAGGCAATCATAAGATCTCCTGGACACAGATGGAAACATCTCGAACAGAAGTCTCCTGACTCCAACATGTTTCTTTCTAAGAGTACTTAACATGGAAAATGTCTGAAAGCAAGTAATGGCTCTTGTCCCTTAAAATGAGCTTAAACAGGTGCCAAAGTTATACAAACTTATTTATAAGTATGGTTTTCTGGAGATGAAAATAACACTTTGTTATATAGCAAGTCTTTTTGAGGACCTTTATTAGTTCTTCACTCATCGTATGAGTCCTAAGGATCTATATCATCAGTCCAGCAGCAGACATGTTTTGTCTATATGAAGTCTATCCTGTATTTATGAGTGCCATAATTTGGGTGGTGTCTAGAAAATGGATGAATATGTCATTAGAATCTTAAATTACTATGTAAAAATAAGTAAACATACCTGTTCCAGTAGCTCCAGAACTGGTCATGAAGGTAGGCCTGGTGGCTGCATTCATCACCGAAGGATGCTTTGCTTTCAATCCAATGAATGGTATGTCCTTCTACGGCTATGTAGGAAAAGTTACTATTTTAAAATAAATTAACAATCTTTCATATTTTTGAATAGGAAATGCGAGTTCTAAAATCATCTTATTTATCATCTTGCAGAACAATTCTTCGGATTAAAACTATATTGAAAAAGATGCTCTGGTTCGACCTCACTTGGAGTACTGTGTTCAGTTTTGGTCACCCCAGTTGAAGAGGGATGTTGACAAACTAGAACGTGTCCAGAGGAGGGCAACAAAGATGGTGAGGGGTTTGGAGACCAAGACATATGTAGAAAGGTTGGGGGAGCTTGGTCTCTTTAGCCTAAAGAGGAGACGACTGAGAGGGGATCTGATAACCATCTTCAAGTATTTAAAAGGGTGCCATATAGAGGATGGAGCAGAGTTGTTCTCTCTTGCCCCAGAGGGACAGACCAGAACGAATGGGATGTAATTAATTCAAAAGAAATTCCATCTAAACATTCGGAAGAAGTTCCTGACAGTTAGAGCGGTTTCTCAGTGGAACAGGCTTCCTCGGGAGGTGGTGGGTTCTCCATCTTTGGGAATTTTTAAACAGAGGCTAGATAGCCATCTGACGGAGAAGCTGATTCTGTGAAGGCTAAGGGGTGGCAGGTTACAGTAGATGAGCGATTGGGATGTGAGTGTCCTGCATAGTGCAGGGGGTTGGACTAGATGACCCATGAGGTCCCTCCTAACTCTATTATGCTATTATTCTATGTTTCTAAGATAGCCGCTGTGTGTCTTTCAAGCACTTCAATTTTTGCATCTTTAAGAAGCAAATATGGAATATCCATGTATGCATGGTTTCACAGTGCTCATGCAAAACTCCCTTGATTGTCTGCCTGTTGACATAATAGTTGGACAAAACTAAGTACAGACTATGAAGGCTTAAGTACAGAGCATTATGCTCTTACGGGGAAAGATAGCACAGAAATCACTGTTCACATTGTACTGTTTCCAACAATAATGGTGCTGAAATTAGGACCAGTCTAAGACACCATACAAATATGTCTATACTAGCAAGAAAGCCCATTGCAAGCATGAATTCATCACTGATGTATTATTGATTTATAACTGATTGATTGATATAATGATAGCATATTTTGTGTTCATATAATTTATTTTGGGGTCACTTAACTATTTCAGTTTTACAGTTTGTATTATTGTATTGCACACTATTTTGGATTTTTTACAGAAAAACAATCAATACATACTATTCAAAGGATCTCTATTCTTCATAGGAACCATGGGAAAGTAGAATAAAAAAAACTTGGGAAAAGGCTTAAAAATGGCTATTAAACTCTGAATTGTAGTGATGGAATATTAAATTTTCAGTCATTTTGTTATATTTTATTTATAGTGTTAGGGAAATGGTAGCTCAAGGTCTGGCCATAAAATCTTCATTAGTTTTGGAATAAAGCTCACAGTGCAATTCTAAGTAGAGTTACATCCTTCTAAGTCAGTTGAAGTTAATGTGCTAAAAGAGGTGTTAACATGGTTAGGACTGCACTCTTAGAGATATATTAAAGTTGCTCTATGCCATTCCTCATTCTTGTAGCCTGCTCTATGAACTGACACTCAGCTTTAACACCACAGTCAACAGAAACAAAACTAGAAGCTATGGACAGCAGACACTAGGTATGATGCAAAGAAATAAACACTAGTAAGGACGGAAGATCCTGCAGAAATGTTTTTCCTGCTATGATTTTGGATTTGTTTATCACTTGAATTGGAATACAGAGCACTTTCTATCAGAAATCCCCACATGAAGTTTTCCTCTATAGGTTCCTCCTTTCTACAGGCAAAAAGGATCACCATTAAGAAATAATAAATTATTACTTGCATCTGTTTTTGACATCTCCATTATGCTCCTTAGGATAACTGCTCCAAGTATTTATTCAGTCTGCAAGTGCTGGCCTCATTGGCCCACCATGTTGATATTAAAGCCCACAGTTGAATTCTTAACAGATATTCCTAAATACACTGCCATCACCACAGAAAGGAAACCAAGTGGTACTATGGAATATATGGATAGAATACTTTGGAACAAAAATGATGCTACTGTGAATTAATCTTGACCCAGGTTAATAACTGGCCATTGAAATACAGTGGTGGCCACAAGAAAACATTTCATCCAACTAAACACTAACATCGCTGATAATACACTTTCTGAATTACACGCACTTGGCTGCAATAAAATTCAAATAACATAAGAAAGCACAATCATCATACTAAGGACCTGACTGTGTGTCCAGTTAAAAGTGTTAATACTTAGGCCCTTTATGCATGGTGCCAGATTCCGTGCGCTGGCGCCGTGCCGTTGCGGCGGGGCACAATGCCCTGCCATTTCCCATGAATGCATGGGAGCGGGGCATGCTGGATTGCCCTGGCGTAGCGTCCGCATGCTTTATGCCGGGGCCAGAAAGCCCGGCTGAGGTAAGTGCAGCGGCGTGGATGGGGGAGGTGGGGAGGGGCTGGGGGAAGCGTGGGAGGGCAGGGGTCGCCCCTGCCAGCTCCATTCTGCCATGGAGCCCGCAGGGGCAAGTGGTGTTCCTTAAGGCAGCGTGCGTTCTCAGTGATTTTAACCGAAGCACTGCTGCCGCCAGCATGGGCCTTATGGCCCATGCATATCAGGCCTTAGTGACTCCTTTAATTCAGGTTAAAAGAGAAATGCAAATAATAGCCAGATATAATAAAATCCAGTGCTGTTATCCTGTACCAGTGTGTGGAATTCTAGTAAGCGAGCCACAGATGAGTGTCTTTGATCTAACTATCATTTATAGCATTGGTCCCCAACCTTTTTATCACCGGGGACTGGTCAACGCTTGACAATTTTACTGAGGCCAGGGGGGGGGGTAGTCTTTTGCCAAGGGACATCGCCGCTGCCGCCTCAGCCCCTGCTCCAATTGCTTTCCCGCTGGTGCCCCTGACTTCCTGCTGCCCGCTGTGGGGCGCTGCCAGCAGCAGCTGCACTGTGCCATGCCAAGAGGGAGCCCCAGCCATGACAGCCACTGGAGAGCACCAAAGGTGAGCCAGCGGCAGAGTGGCAGGGCAACCCCCGAGGTAGCAGCCAGGGCAGAGGACAAGGAGGAGCCATGGTCCGATACCGACTGGTTTACGGACCAGTACTGGTCCCCAGAACGGGGGTTGGGGACCACTGATTTATAGGATTCCCATGATGAACCTGATAATCTGCACCAATTAATAGTTAATGCATATTCATGGGTTTGGATTAGTGCAACTATCGCAAAGACTGCAGCCATATACTTCTTGCTGACTATTTGCCATGCAGATACGTCTTTCAGTTTTGTATTTATGAATCAAGAGATGAAATCTATAATCAAAGAACTTAACAGAGCTGGATTTTCTCTCCCAGCTCTATCACTTTGCAATTTGGAGAAAGCCTGGGCACTAGTCAACCAAATGTATTGTGATATAGACCTTGCTCATCTTTAGATCTGGACATAAACTTCTCAGCATTAAGAAATGTGAAAGCTATCTATCAACTCTTAAGTATCCTAAAATCTGAACAGTCTTTTTCTTAGTACATTGTAAAATTTTGCCAGCAGCTATACTTGAGGGCCATTGTAGTTCAATCCCTTTAAACCATTAATCATGTCCTCATGCTTCAGGGATATTCTAGAGCAAGCTAAGGATGATGTAATTGCTCCATTTCTGACTACCAAGGCCTCTCAGCACTACAGATAGTTACCATTCTTTTTGTGGGACAGAATGTGAACACCAGAGAAAAAAGTAGCAATAGCTTTTAATATAGCTATTGAGACACTACCCTGGATGATAAAATACCTCTGTTAATCAAAATAATAATATATATACTATTCTGTTTTAATGATGGTATTGTAAATATCTGTTCACCACACAGTAAAGTGGTTTAATATCTTTAAAAAAATGTCTCAGAAATGACAGTTCTAACTGCCTGTGTGCCTGTGTGTGGGACAGTGTTTTATATCTTACCATAAAATAAAGAATTTTAGGATGTCCTTGTGGTCCTACAGTTTACAAATCTGATAATATCCACATTTAGATGTCCACGAGATTTATTCAGTGGGGGGTTTATCAGTTAGCTTGGGACATGATTTTTTGAATTGTATTAATGCCTCTTTTCCATAAAAAAATTCTTGAAGGAACTGGTTCATTATTGTGAATGTTTAATAAACTGTTATGCTGTGTCTGCCATAATACTATTAAAACTGTTAATATTTCAGTATAAACAGATTTACTCATGAAAGCTAAAAACCTCATGGACTTACCAACTGGCACTTCTAATATGAAGTCTGGTGTTTTGTCATAACCCTTTGCACGTAGCTGATCTTCAGCTATATAAAGAAAGTCATAAACAATGTTTTTATCCTATGAATCAGACAACAGAATAATTAATTTTAAAAAACCATAGGTGTAAGAGTTCCTAATGCACTCATACATATCCCTTCTTATGCATGCAATGCTGTGTCAGATTAAATGAACCTTCTTAGCAAACCTGAAACATGAATATAAAAATGCTTCTTTGTCATCTCTGCATTTTTATGTCTTCATTATAAACATCATTAATTCAACCTGTCACACTGTAGTTTGTTACTGAGAAACCCTGAAAATAAAGAAATATTTTAGCTGATTGCATTTCTATTTGAACGTAACCTTAAGAATAATACCATAATGCAGACATGGTCTACTTTCTCTCAATTTATGTCTTGCAAACAAATTACAAAACCTACTCTTTTGATACAAAATCACTATGAGAGGAAAAAGACATCCTGGATTTTCATGGTGAATGCAGCATCTAAGCACTAATTACAGTGGTGAATAAAAAGAAGAAAAATCATGGACAATTTACTTTTCACTGCCCAAACATGTTTGTTTTATTTGTATCAAAGGAATAGAAAACTTATTAAGTATATATGCAACAGTTTAAAAAAAACATGAAAAAGAAGCAAAGCAAAAATCATCATAGCTAAACACCAATTGTTCTTCATTCTAAAAACTGTCAAACTGCTATTTATGTAAACTCAGTTCTCCATTTGATGTAGAACCCCATGTGCTTCTATTTCCCAAGGATAGATTACTCCTTATAGGATAATATATCAACATTAATAAATACAGTTCCATTAAGTTGATGAGACATGGAATAGAGACTTACAGCATTAAACTAATCAAAGATATCACATAATGCAATGGAGGAAAATAGCCTTTACTCACATAGCATCATGCTGAAATTTGCTTCTTGGCCACTATAAAATGTTACATAATTTTGAGAGAGTGGGATGTAATTTTGGAAATTGGCTTCAATATGATATTGTTTTTGAAAAGACTCAAGAATCATGGATAGGTTCCAAAGAATTGTGACTGGAATTCTTTGGCCCTATCCTCCATCATCTGTAGTACCACATGTAGGGATTGGCGATTCAGTTTGGATAAGCCAAAAAGTATCCAAAACAATGCTGATTGGACCATTTTGGACCTATTCAAGTACTTTTTGGACCTATCCAAACCAAATTGCCCATCCCTGAAAATTTAAACTGGCCAAATCAGTGGTGGATGATTTATGATTCGGCCAGTTTAAATGCCTGTGTCATCATCAGCTGCTTGGTTGTTCCTTTAAATGCCTTCCCTGGCAACGAGAGCATTCTCTGATGCCAGAGAAAGCTTGTGGGGAAGAATTGAAAGGGCCCACCAAGCAGCTGATGCTCACACATCAGCTCCCCTCTGCTTTCTCAGGTAGTGCCTAGGAAGGAGTGGGGAGACAGCCAGATCCCAAAAGCATGGGCAAAGTGGGAGCAGAGGGCCGCCCTGCCTTCTCTCTGCTTGAGCATTTGGGAACTGGCTATCAATGGGGATTAGGGAAAGTGAGTCAACTCCATCCCTGCTCCCAACTTGGTGCACCCTTTAAAGGCCTCCCCTCAATTTCTCAGGCAGCTAAGCCTGAGAAAAGGGGGGCCTCTAAAGGTCACAGTGCACTAAACAGCTGGGAGCTAGCTTGGTGTAGTAGTTAAGACTGGCAGCTTCTAATCTGGTGAGCCAGGTTTGATTCCCTGCTTCCCCACATACAACCAACTGGGTGACCTTGAGCTTAAAAAGGTAAAGGTATCCCCTGTGCAAGCACCGAGTTATGTCTGACCCTTGGGGTGACGCCCTCTAGCATTTTCATGGCAGACTCAATACGGGGTGGCTTGCCAGTGCCTTCCCCAGTCATTACCGTTTACCCCCCAGCAAGCTGGGCACTCATTTTACCGACCTCGGAAGGATGGAAGGCTGAGTCAACCTTGAGCTGGCTGCTGGGATCGAACTCCCAACCTCATGGGCAGAACTTTCAGGCTGCATGACTGCTGCCTTACCACTCTGCGCCACAAGAGGCTCGACCTTGAGCTTATCACAGCACTAATAGAGCTGCTCTGACTGAGCAGTAATATCAGAGTTCTCTCAGCCTCACCAACCTCAAAGGGTGTCTGTTGTTGGGAGAGAAAAGGGAACGTGATTGTAAGCCACTCTAAGACTCCTTGTACAGAAAAGCAGCATATAAAAATCAACTGTTCTTTTTCTTCTGATAATGACAAGCACACTAAACCCTTTAAATGCCTTCCCAAGATCTGCAGGTCCTCTGCACCCTGGGAAGGGTGGGGGTGGACATGTGCATTGTGCCCAGAAAAAAAACCCTAACACTTTTTGTATTTGAGGGTCATTCCTGCGATTCCTATTCAGCCTGAATTGGTTCGGACAGAATCTGAAGCAGTACAATATGTTTTTGTGCACATGCTTAACCACAGACCCCAAGCAAAGCTCTGTGTGAAGCCTCAAGAACAGTGTTGGCTTTTGTGCAGTCCTATTCCTGATCACAGAGGTGTTTTCTGGATACCTTAGGATTCAATCTAATTTTTTTCTCTTCATCTAATGTCTTTCTCTAAACTAAATACATACCATAGGGTTTTTCAGTATTGGAAAGAAAATAAGCAGTGTTATTATCCTGTTGCATATTTTTTTGTTGAATTTTTCACACAAAGAATAATATTTGAATGGCATAAAACAAATAATTCCTTCATACTTATAAAAATTACCAGATTTAAAGTTTCTCATTTTTAAATTTTTTAAATTTGATTATTACATTTTTATACTGCCCTTCCAAAAAGTTTTGAACGGTGTTTATCATGGGCATTCAAAAATTTGCAGGGAGGGGGAGATAAGATGATTAACTATGAAATTATTAATGCTCTATAATTTCAGAGTTTTAATAACATGCAGAAAACCAAGAAAATGAAATATAAATTCAATTTCTTTTAAAAATTGGAGAAATTAGATATTCAATAAATACATTTGTTAGCTGTTTTAAAGATGTTTTCAGTTTGCATGTCTATCCATGCCCTTTCTTGTGAACCAAAATACAATTTGGGAATAATTATTACTGTTAAGGGAAGATGAGAATCAAGAACGTATAAAGAACCCTTCATTAAACCAATTACTTATTGAAAATTAAATTAGCACATTTGTGTTTATAACATTCTACTGGTTAATAAAAGAATTCCCCACTTTTTTTCTGGATGTTTAGTGAAGTTCTATACTAAATTTTTCTCTTGATACCTTAGTTTAAACATAGGATGTTTTTGATTCCTGTTATGTGCAGTCTCAAAGGTCAATCCAAAATTATAATTATCTCCTTGAAATGCAGAATGGCTATCAGTCTCAAATACATATTCACACAAGAGTAAACTTCTGCTGAACTCATTGGGATTTGCTTTCAAGTAGAGGATTTGGCTTCATATTATTTTATTTGATAGGAGGATATATATATATATATATATATATACTGCCACAGAATGATTAAAAATATTTTTTCATATAGTGATTAATTTCTCTTAAATGTATTTGTACCAAAATACCTGTGAAACCATCTATTACCTGTGTACTATTGCAAATGTTAACATTTTCTAAAAGATACATTTTATTCGAACACTTTGTACAAAACAGTAAAGCACTGTGAGTGGAATTGTACTTATGTAACAGAATTTTCCTACTGTAGCTTGCTAAGCTACCTACAATTTAGGTCTTGGGAGTTGGATATTCTGGAATGACATGTGATTGATTGTCGATGGGCTGGAGGAAGGGGGGGGCAGAAACCTTGTAAGAAATGAGAAAATGCAACAAAACTTAGGGTGGAACCCATTTATATCAATAGATACGGTATATAATTCCAGAAAATCACAATAAATAGTATTTTATATGCACAGAGATGTTATAGTGAATTGCTACAATTTCCCTTTTGATATGTAATTACCTAATTGTGTTGAGAAACCAATGCCACATACGTCTTTTATCAATTATAAAAAGTTTAAAGTGCTTTTAACAGAAACAAGGACTTTCTCTGAAAGAAAAAAAATACTACTTTTGGTTGAATTCAAACATTCGTTGTGAGGTTCCACTTGATCAATAAGAGGGAAAAATATTTCATGCTGAGATGTCCTCATTGAACACAACAAATCCCAATGGTTTTGTCTCCATGACAAAAATGAAATCTTTATATACCATATACGTGAACACTTACCATTGTCATAATTAAAGAGGTAATACAAGAAAGTTTAGTATACTTGCATAAGAAGAAATAAACATGCTTCAAAAGATATAAGTGAATCCCTCCTGTGGGGTCCTTTCAGTACAGAAAGTGTTATACAGCTAATATTTTTTACATTTCCTTCTAAGTCTCATAAGACTCTAGATTATGGCTAATATCTCATAACACCAACAGTAATACAGCAGTTGATATTAAAGCATTTTTCCCAGCTACTTATTCTATAAAATATTAATTGCTAGCTTGTGCACATGCAGTATGGGGTATTAGGTAACTGAGTTCCTGCTCCAGCCTAAATCAATAAAAGATAACACACACTACATCAATCATTTCTTAGCCTCTCTTACTACCAAGTACAGGGCATCTGTGGAGGCCTATTTTTCTTCTTCTTGTGTAAACAATTGCTAGGATTCCCAATACTGAAGTACTAGATTTTAATATCATAACTTACTTAAGAAAGATATATTTTTCTCCAAAAGCATTTCCTGTAGTAAGACTTCATGTTCGTGTCCAATAGCACTGATTTCTCACATTAAGGAACGAGGAACCTTATTGGTTTAAAACAAAATGCATTTAAAACCAGAATACAGTTATCTAATATTGAATTCTGATTGGGAATGACAGGACACTTAATTTGAGTGTTTTTTAAATGTACCCATTTTCGATGGAGATGAAGACTAGAGCTGGGGACAAAAAAATCAACACACATGGTACTAATCATTTAATAATTTCATATATCGACAAGTGAAAACAGCTACGACAAGATCTTGTTCCTCTTCATATCTGTAAGAGGAACTGAAATACCACTAGGAACTTAGCAGTTCATAGGACTGCTTAGGATAGGATACGAATAGCTGCTGGGTTCCATTCAAGGTACAGATTATCATGCACAAATCCCTGCACAGCCTTGGACCCTTATATCTGCAGCAGCAGCTCTCCCCCTATGTTCTGCTATAATAGCTTTGCTCATCTGTCCATGGCCTTCTGCAGGTGCCACTTTGCAAACAGAGAAGATCAACAACCAGGCATACATGTTGTTTCTGTGTGGGGTCCCTCTCTTATGGAATGGCTTGCTTGAAGGTGCCCTCATTCCTGTCATTCAGCAAATTTAAACTAAGTTGTTTAGGAGAACTTTTCTATGAGGGGTAAGGGACTGTGAATACAAAGTATTATCAGTTTCCTGCATGTTACCAAACTGTTGTTGCTTCGCTACCATTTTTCTTCATTATATCCACACGCTTTATCATGCTATACTCTCTTAGATTTTGGTAATCCTAAACATAGTACATTGCTCATTTAATATCTCCTCATATTGATTGTATTGAACTACACTGTGCATATTAGATATTTCTTTGTATGGACCATTATTGATTTTCACAGTGTAATCTGCTTTCAGTCTCAGTGGGAAAGATGGACTATACAGTAAATAAGCAAACAATTTCTGCATTATGGGTTGTCGTACATTTGACCGTTCTTATTGCCTTAGGCAATTTTTGGTTTGCAGTATTTTCTAGTTCTGTAATCCTGGTCCTACTGCATTGTTTGCTGTATATCTTTGTTGTTTATTTTAATTGATAGCTATATTTTGTAATCCACTTTGGGTCTGAGGAAGAAAGGCCTATAAATGAAATTAACAAAATAATTAAAAACTCCCTCCCCTAATGTCTTCAAGAGATATCAAGAATAGCTTCCCATAAATACCAATGGGCATTGCTTTTCCCTGTAATAAAAGGAATTAAAGAATTTCAAGGATAACTTTTCAGAAAAGAGGAAAAACAATTATGAATCTTATTACACCACAGTTAAACAAGGCTGATCTGAGGTGTACAGAATTCCAGCATATTCACTGCATAACAAGATGCAAACTCAAATGTTAATGGGCAGGAATAGTACAGAAGAATTAACACGCAACTCCTGATTCCTATCAATTCACTTTATATTAGTCACAACTCTTTTGAAAAGTATCTTCCACCAGAAAATTACATGATATAAATACAACGTTAAAATGGATATCATGAACCACATTAAACTTTACAATTAATGACAAAGTCAACCAAAGGAGATGAATGACGGCAAAAATTTAAGACAACTAGAAGCAAAGTTTATAATGCACCATAAGTAGAAACACTTAGGCTTAGTCTACAGCAATACCAATTATTGACATATAGCACTGACCATGGGGTAAAACTTGTAAATAACCTCACAAGCCATTTTCTACTCATGCAATCCAGCAGGCTAGTTTCCCGTAAGCATCTGAACTATTACTGAAAAATAGCCTCCTGGCATTTATAAAGAGGTTGACTTCATACTGTAGTCCATGCATATATAATTAGATAGTTGTATTTAAAATCAATATGCAGTCCTTAGAAGACATTATGCTTTTAAAACCTTAACTTTAAATTGATTTTAGCTACTTTATATGCCTTAAAATTAACAACTAATTCAGCATCGTATATTCTCAAATAATGCCTTCTCACTCAGATATAATCTAATTTTAATACAACTAACAATTATTATTTTGTTATTCACTGCTAATTATTTCTGTTACCACTGAGAAACTGAACTGAAATTAAGATGATTCACAATGTATATTAAATACAATTTGGCAAATATTGTTTAACAAAAAAGTTAACTTAGCCAGACCTATACATTTTGAGAAAGAAAAGGAGAATGCACACAAATTACATTTTTCCTCTCTGCAGTGGATTATAGCAGGGAATGGAAGAACAAATCCGCACCAATCTTTCTCAGCAAATAAAGCAGTGCACAGATCAGATTTCACTCCTTCACTTAATTTAAAATCCAGAGCTGGATCCAAATCTCTGCTTGCAGAACAGATCTTTCCAGTCTTCTTTTTCATCTAAAAGTCCCTAGAATATTGTTCCAGAGAACAGATGAAAACTTGGGGACAGTTTTAGTGCAACATCAAGATCTGCACTGAGAAGACAGAACTGGTAAAAATCATTTCCAATAGCAGAAGATGGATTGGGGGAATCCCACCCATTGTATTTATTGTTCCACTAATTCAGATTTCATCTACATTCAAGTGGCCAGGTAGGGTATCGATATCATCAATATATAATGTTATTCTGACAACAAGCTATGAAGTTGACTAAATCTTAGTTTAGGATAAATCCTAGCCTAATATAACTACGTACCTAAGATTCTATTGTAAGCAAAGTGACAGTCTTCTAAGCCCATGGACTTTAAAGGAATTAGAATGGTCTAATTCCGTTTAGGATGGCACTGTCAATCACTATCACAAAGGATGGGCTGTAGTTCAGTTGCAGAGCATTTGTTTCACATGAAGAAGGTTGCAGGTTAAATCCTTGGCAGCTCTAGCTAAAAAGATCAGGTGGCAGATGATGTGAAAAAACCTCCACCTGAAATTCTGGAGAACTGCTGCCAGTCCAAGTAGACAATACAGATCCCAATAGACCAATGGTTTAATTTAGTATAAGGCTAATTCCTGTACATGTTGATGGATGAAAAGGGACCTGAACCCAAGCCTTTGTACTATTAAACTGTGACTGTGACTTGGGCTGCCTGGATCACTGAAAAAGCCAGGAGGAGAGTTAATCTGAGTATCAAGGGCAGCATGGCAGTGCTACATCCCTCTCTCTCAAGTGCATCATAATAAGAATAATTTATTAGATTTGCCACAAAACAATTCCCAAAGGCCTACTTTCATCTCTAATTGAAATTAACCCATTCCATTACTGATTAAGATGAGAGAGTTGAGGACAGAGCTTCACAAAGAGAAAAGAGAGGCACCAAGTGGAGATCTGGTAAGAGCAGGAGACACAACTGACAGTTATTTCCAGTACCATTAGATTGTCAGTCTTCTGTGAACAAGGGCTGCTTTAAAAAATCCAATCACTGCACTAAACTCATGAAACAGAGTAAGCTATCAAAATAAACAAATAAGCTTTACTTTTAGTCATTACTACTGTCCCAAGGAATGAGTAACATTTAAAAGTAAAGATTACTGATGTGGAACACATCTTCTAGCGCGTCCCCTGAAACGGATATAACTATGGATATGATGTCCATAGTCCTGCCCCATGGAGTGCTCCAGAAGAGGCCTGGGCAGTGTGGAGGCCTGGCGGCCAAGCGCTGGCCCTGCTTGACACCTGGGCAGTCACAGGGCAGCATGGAGGCCTGGCAGTCCAGCACCAGCCCCTCCTGAGGCCTGGGCGGTTGCCGGTAAGTGTGAAGACCTGGTGGCTCAGTGCTGGCCCCACCTGAGGTCTGGGCAGTCATGGGGCAGTGCAGAGGCTGCATGGGCCAGACCTACAGCAAAGGTGAGTCTGGTGAGGAAGTGGGAGTCTGAGTAGGGGGAGGTGGGAGGGGGTTGGTGTAGGGTGTGAGAGAGAAAGGAGTCTGGGTGTGTGTATGAGGAAGGGGTAAGGGACCAGGAAGGAGATCAGGTAAGTCAGAGGTAAGGTTGGTGAGGGTAGGGGATGAATGGGGGGAAGGAGCTTGTGTGTGTTTGTGTGTAAGAGAGAGGGAGAGAGGGAGGGACCAGGGAGGAGGTAAGGGGGGCAAGGGCCGGGAGAAATGGGGTGGAAGGAGTTTGTGTGTGTAACTGAGAGGGTGGTCCAAGGAGTTTTCAACAGGTTCCTAAATCTAAGTATAAGAAATAAAATGGAATTCTCTAATCAATATGCATCATAGATATTTGGAATATAATTACACATCTTATTCTATCAAAAATCCTTCTTCATTCTAATAATCAAGCAAGACTCTCAAACACGCCTCCAACTTTCAGTTCTCTTTGTTTTCATTAACTTTGACTCTGCTATTCTTTAAGGATAGAAGCAACAACAGGCGGTTGATAGGTCCAAGACTGTCACTTTTCAAAACCATAAATTCAAATACACTTTATCCAACGGAAAATGCAAAGCAGCCAAGAATTCTTGTGATTCTATGTATATTACAATGGCTAATCATTTATTATAAGATTATGTGTTCCATGTTACCAACAGCAAAAAATGGATTCTCTCTAATGACAGGAAATGTATATCTACTGAACTGACAACTTTCATATGGCATATCTGATTTTCGTTAGTGTAAGAGAAAGGGTCTGCAATGACCCTCCAGTAGCAGACTGAATGTAAAATAGGGGAGTATGAAATGTGTTTTGTGAAGCAGAACTTCATGTCAGGTTAAAGCTAGACACGTCTCTTCCACAGAGTCTAAGCTCATCAATTGTTCACCTAAAATTTTATGGGGAAGGATACTGTTTGATGCAGTCCACCAGTGGTCCATAACAATAGTCATTCACAGTACACTGCAGACAAATAAGAAAAGTAGTCTAGTGATAGGTAACTACAGATTATAGTTAAACAGTATTCTAAAAACAATAATTACTTTTCTTCATAAAGGCTATCAAAAACTGTTCAGATTTAATCACAGAAAACAAAAATTGCGCATTCTTTATTCCCTATTTTTAAAAAAAGCTATTAAAAAGTGAAATGCTCTCTTCACAAATATTGCATTGCCATTTATGGAGTATCCTGACCTCAGTGATAGATTATGATGACAGTAATTAAATGAGGTTTAAAATCCTTTACACTGCTAGGCAGATAACAGCACTGCTACGGAAAAAGGATGGCTGTGATGAATACCTGATAGACCTGGTTTGCTAGAACTCCATCTGGAATCTGTGAAGGGTCCCGCAGCATACTGTTTATAAGAGTTTTGGAAGCTGTGGGAGAAGATGATGATATTTTTAGTGTTGCTGTAAACATGTCACTAACCAGCTGTCAAGAACAAAAAAAATTACACATGCTTTTCAGGGTGGGGGGGGGAGACTATAATTTTGTTTATGTTCCAGTATTTTTCAATTGCACAATAGACTGTGAAAATATTTTTCATAATCCTACCTGGTTAATACTGTACATTATGATTACAAAATTAAATTGCTTATACTAAGCAAAACAACAAAGAAAATCAAATTTTCCTATTAAAAAAAGAATTAAGAAAAAATTGGAGGAAAAAAATGCAAAAGATAAGAGCTGGTTCCATTATTTTTGGCGAGAACCAAAAAGGTTAGGGATGAAAACAATTATAACATTAGAAACATTTTACTGGAGCTCATATATTTAAAACCATTTAAAGTATCTGCTGGCACACATGAAATATCTGGGTGATTACATCAGTATTGCCAAGTTGCTAGGACCTAACACGTTGCTAGGACCTAACACGTTTTGATCTAACTGCTCTTCATCAGAGGTAAACTGACAGATGTACTCATGTAAATATATATTTTTGTACAATATTATTTGATCAGATATAGCTAGTTCTGGTCCTGCAGACTTGTTATTTAGCAGAATCCTCAGCTACCTTATATCTTATACTGCGTGCTGACCTCTCATTTTTGGACCTTTTGTCAGATCAGCATGCATTAGGACTCTCTAATATCCAGGGAAGGATATTAAATTCTGCTAACCTTTTTGGTTTTCAGCTGTTTTTCAGGTTGTGTTTTTTGTTTCCCTTTATGGTATCTGTTGTCCATTATTTTTGGCCTTCACGTTGCACTTCACTGCTGGGCTAGTGTCTGGGAGACCTGGGTTCGAATACCCACTCTGTCATTTAAGCTTGCTAAGTGATCTTAGGACAGTCACACTCTCAGCTTAATCTATCCTATAAAGTTATTGTAAGGATAAAATGGAAAAGGGAAAAATATTGCAAGCACTTTAGGTACCCACAGGGAGGAAAATGGAGCATAAATACAGTGAAGTTATATAAGAATATGCCATTTACAAAGCTGCTAAAATACCATGCATGGTTTCCAAGTACATTTTTTTACAGTTTTGTACGTGCTTTTCACTTAATTCAATGAGATCTAATAGATGCACAATTGTGAACTAGATTGCTGGCATTCATTAGGAAACCAATGGAGTAATGACAATAGGCATTGAACGTCTACATGTGGCAAGGGTTCTACATCACACTGCAGGCAATATCAGATTCAGTTAATTCTTGTTTATATTTTGAAAACTTAGGATATCACAAGAAAATTATTACATGAATATGTGCTTGTAATGTTACTAATCAGTATGTGCCTAAAATTTCCAATTTCTTCATGGTGGTCAAGGAATCAGACATGGGCTAAAGGATCAAATACTTCTTTCATACAACCTCTCCTTTCTAGCAGGAGGTATTAATAAAGGGTGGGACTTAATTATTTATAGATTTTGTATCCCACCTTTCCACTCTTACAAAGTAAAGGTAAAGGTATCCCCTGTGCAAGCACTGGGTCATGTCTGACCCTTGAAGTGACGCCCTCTAGCGTTTTCATGGCAGACTCAATATGGGGTGGTTTGCCATTCCCTTCCCCAGTCATTACTATTTAGCCCCCAGCAAGCTGGGTACTCATTTTACCAACCTCGGAATTATGGAAGGCTGAGTCAACCTTGAGCCGGCTGCTGGGATTGAACTCCCAGCCTCATGGGCAGAGCTTCAGACTGCATATCTGCTGCCTTACCATTCTGCGCCACAAGAGGCTCTTTCTTATAAAGTAGCTAACAATTTAAAACATACATGATAAAATTACATTTTAAAGTCATGCAAATCATACTCCCTCCCAAACATCCATCATGAAAACAAGTTTTTAAAATAGGTTAAATTACATACTAAACATGAAAACATTGATTAAGTTGGTGTGATCATTGAGGAAATGCTACATGATTAATAGGTTAAGGTATCTATTCTTTACCCACTGGCAGAAGGCTTTGCTGGTTAACATTCTGGAAGCAAAGTAACAGTTTGGTTGCAAAACCCTGTTTAGCAGAAAGCTCTGGTTACTATTGATTGTGATTAACATCTATACACCAATACATATTTTGTACCAGGAGGGGAAAGGCAGGGAGGATGAGTCTTACACATGCTATTCACAGGAGGAAATGATGGATTAACATATGCACTCTCCACAACTCCCAAGCCCTTCAGCATTATGGTTAAATCTGTTATCAGTTAATGAAGATTGACTGTCTGGCATTCATTCAGACATCAGCATAGAGCTTGTACCAGTGTCCAAGCTGATGCCCTTGGCTGATTCCTGCACCCAAGTCATGCCAACTGCATTAACTCTAAATTTTGCGGTAGGAATACTTTAACTTGTGCCACTGTTCCATGGATGTGCTTGGGGGAAGGGAGGGGAGAGGTGATTCAATCAGGAGGGTCAGCTTGACATTTGGGAGACCCAAGTTTTAATCTTCAATCTGCCATGGAAGGTTGCTGGGGGATCCTTTGCCAAGCACGTGGCCTTATCTACCACACAGGGTTGCTTTGAGAATAAAATTAAGAATAGGAGAGTGTTGCAAGTCATTTTGGGCCCATTGGAGAGAAACGTATGGTACAAATGAAGTCTATAAATAGATTAACATTTCAGGCAAAGGTCTCCTGAAGTGCTGTGCTGTTCAACGGGATGCCAAGCCTGCCTTTTGCTCGTGAGCTGCGTTACAGGCTTCCTGAAATGATGCACTCAACAGCAATTCCAGTTAGGTGCACTGAATGCAGTCCAATCCTGGTTAGTCAGAAGCTAACCCCACTGTGCTTTTAGTATATCATTTAAGTAATGATGGTAGATCACTTTTAAAATAAAGCTACTATAAGCATCTCACTGTAAACATCCAAAACTCAAACCAGATTGACACCATGAGATAATATGATGAAGATAATACCCACAAAAGAAGTATACATTTTCATATAAAGGGGAAAGCCCTAGGAGGGAAATTTTCTCACACTCGTTGAAAAATCCAAAAAGTGTGTGTTAGTGTGTGTGGGGGGGGGGAGCAAGCATACATATGTACAGGAAGCCTAAGTGGAGGTAGAAATGTGGAATTAAAAATACACAGAAAAGAAACCCAAGGGGTAGAAGGGGTTCTCTCTCTCTTACACAAACACACAAACACACGTGGAAATTTTAAAAATCACAAGCACACTGGGGTCAAGGGAGGGGAGAAGAACACAGAGACCTTTTCCACACCAGGAATTTGGACTGACTCATCACTCGTCCAGTTGCGGGGCTTTTGCTGCAGGCTTCATCAGGGCTTATGTTGGGCTAGGGTTGTCTGGAAGGCTTTCCTGGCTCGGCTTCTACCCTCCCTCACCCACAGTATCACATTCCTAAAAATAAAAAGTATTTCTTTTTATTTTTTTGGAATGCGGTATTATGTTGTTAAGCCACCCCAGCTACCCACATTCCGGGTTGACAGGGTGCAGTGGGCCAAATGCCCCCCCATGCGGTGCCAGGAAGAGGCAGGGTAAGCTGCCTTGAGCTGAAAACTGGGCGACAGCACAATACAACACCTCCTATGTGGTAAGGATCAGAGTGATGAAAGGTGGGGGGAGAAGAAACTTGGATGAAAGCCTAAGGTGGAGCAAGGGGGATCACACTGATGATGGGTAAGAAAAAGAGAGGGAGACTTTCATCTGCCTCTTCAGCTTGAGCAGTTTGTTTTCTTCACTCATATATTTAACAACTTCTCGCTCCCCTCACTGACCTACCTCTCTGCCAGCAGCTTGCTTTTCTCTCCCCATCCTCACACTGTTCTAGTTAAACAATCCAAAAGAAAGGCTCTTCTCCTATAATTAGGGTTCCTATGTCTCCAGTATTGGCTGGTAAACTCCTGGCACGAATTCCCTCTGTCAACCAATTGAAATTGACCAGCAGGAGGGAAAAAATTACGCTCTACCATCTCTGCTGGCTTGCATGAAAGCTAGAAATTGAGAGCTAAGTTCATGCTTTTAAAAATCTTGCCTTAAAATCTTCATGGTTTAATGGAATATACACATTTGACATCGTTAAAGCAATATAAAAATAATGGATTGGCAGGAACTTCTATCAACCTTATCCAACCTTTCTAGACGGTATTATAGTCACATGGCATCATCTCATAAGAAAAATGTAACTGTTCCTTTTGTAGCAAGGTTCCTTTTGGAGACTAAAGTTGCTACTGAAGTCTAGAACCTGGTAAGATCATAGGTCCTACCTTCGCATTTGATGATCACACAATCATCTTAACATCTAACATCTAAATAGTAGTATTTTCATAGAATCCCACAATATATGTAAGCTCCAGAAAATAAGGTGTATAGATTGCACATGCAGTGCATTTGTACTGGGCACTCTGTAAAAGCTAATACACAGACATCTGAGTGAACCATTGATACGTGGAAGGACGTGCCAGCTGCTACAATTGCAGAATAACTTCTCACTGCATGTTGGCCCAGCATTTGGGAGTCACAGGGCCAGAATTTAAATCCCATGTTGTCTTCTCTACTGACATCTGCCTGAAGAGATCTGCAAGGCAGCACGATCACCTTCTTATTTGGTAGTGACTGTGGAATAGACGCCGTTTAAAATAAATAACTGAAAGTAGAACAAAGACACATTTCTACTATTGAGAAGCATGTACGACAAGCTCCAGAACCCATATGGTTTCTTTCAGTATGTTTATTCTGATGCTTCTTCTGCTCTGTTTTAATTTTTGTTCATACAGGACATTTAAAAATGTGAGACCAAAAGCAAAAAGTTATAGAAATTTAAAATTCTTATTTTGCAAGGCAAGGATGCCTGATTACAGCTAGACCATATTAAATAAGCCAACTGTGCTGGGAAAGGCAGAAATTATTATTAATATTATTATTAATAATAAATGTTATTTGAAATTTCTGACATTTACTGTAGACATATAAAGGTATGAATAAAAATTTAACAAAAAAACCCTTTAATATGACTGAAAAATGAAATCAGCTTAAGGGTCAGAACTCAGAAATTGAAATACATACTGCGACAGAACAAATATTTTCTTGTTCTCTAAAACAGTGTATGCCTTTTAAAAAGTTAATACATCAATATTTATATTTTATAAATTGAATTTAAGCAAATGCTGTTGGTATACTACAAACTGCAACTTCTAGTCTTGTGAGCTGAGTTTGATCCCCTACTCCTCAACATGCAGCCATTTGAGTGACCTTGGGCTACTCACAGCTCTGATAGTGCTGTTCTTACAGAGCAGTCCTGTCACAGCTCTCAGCCCCATCTACTTCACAGGTTGTCTGATGTGTGGAGAGGAAGAGAAGGCGATTGTAAGCTGCTCTGAGACTCCTAAGGGTAGTGAAAAGCTGCGTATAAAAACAACTTCATTTTACAAGAATGTTTAGAAAGGGCTCAGTTGTGAAGTTTCAATCATTCTTTTGAAGTTATATGAAGCTTTCTATGGAATGCCACATCAGCATCAGCAGTACTCAATAAAATGCAGTCAATCAATCAATCAATATTTATTTACAGTCATCCAGACCAAAATTAAAATACAAGTAATTAAAAACTAAGAAAATTTAAAAAGAGAAAAAACACTAATAGTACTATAAAATTTTAAAAGATCTGACAACATAAAAACTTTAAGATGTTACATTCAATATTTAAAACATAGTTTAAGTTGCCAGTGACAAATGGCTCTTTGTACTTTTGAAATTGGATCAGAGATAAATTTTCTGATCCACATACATAGTACACAATTTCATGACGGTAAAAAGGTAAAGGTAAAGGTATCCCCTGTGCAAGCACCGAGTCATGTCTGACCCTTGGGGTGACGCCCTCTAGCGTTTTCATGGCAGACTCAATACGGGGTGGTTTGCCAGTGCCTTCCCCAGTCATGAGCGTTTACCCCCCAGCAAGCTGGGTACTCATTTTACCGACCTCGGAAGGATGGAAGGCTGAGTCAACCTTGAGCCGGCTGCTGGGATTGAACTCCCAGCCTTATGGGCAAAGCTTTCAGACAGCTGCCTTACCACTCTGCGCCACAAGAGGCTCTTTCATGACGGTAGTGCAAAATTTAGCTGTGCAGAGAGTTATTTGCCTGCTTCGTCTTGAAGCAGCACCTTGACTTTCTCCTCTGGGGAAGATCTTGGGTCGGTATTCAAAACTGGCTGAATAAAGTTACATCTGATGGTATCATATATGGGGCAGCACATGTTCGTCTGACTCTATCCATCCACTAGCACAAGGACAGAGTTGCTGAGCAAGCCAACACAGCTGAAGGTAGAGCTGAGCATCTTGCTTGGGCGAAGGCCCTTCTATGGGTGTTAAGTTCTAGGTCTGATAGATATGGGGCTGGAACAAGCTTGTATCGGATCCTATCTGGACACAGAAACTCTGGCGTTTTGGCTAGATCACTTTACTGACTAATGTCCTTGGCCCTTTGGTTTAATTATGGATTTAGCTTGATCTTGGTGTAAGTTGGCTAGCTGTTGTTCCATAAAGCCGAGCTGTGATAGTTTGCGCTTCACAGTTTTAGCCAAATTGACTGAAAGTTGTCTCTTAAGATCAAAGCAGACAATCGCTTTGGGTCATAGGTTAGCTTCAGCCAATAGAGGATAGATAGCATATAGATCTTATCTTCCACACTTTGCATATGTTTCTAATCTCACTCTGGCTTTTGAAATGCATTTAGGGAGCTGAATGATCTTCCTTAGAAATGTTGACTGCACCCTTTCCAGTAGCATAACACTAGATGTTGAGGCTCTTGAAAAGGAGCCAAATAGCAGCTGAGAAAGTGTCTTGGCTCTGTAGAGCTCTAGGGCAGATGGCACAAAATATTTTCCCTTGGTTCGATAGAATTTGACAATGTTGTTAGCCAATCTTTGGGCTTGCTCAGCAGCATACTGAAAGTGAGCAGTCCTGGCGCATGAAGATTGTAATATAACTCTCAGGTACTTGAACTTACTGACTTCTTCAATTTTATAGTTGTCTAGTTTCCAGATGTTTGGTTTTGTCCTCTTGCCGAAAACCATGATCTTTGTCTTTTGGTAGTGTACTTGGAGTTGTTCTTCTTTACAGTAGCTGCTAAGCCTCCTTAGCATTCTTTTGAGTCCTACTGCAGTTCTGGAAAGTAATACTACGTCATCGGCGTAAAGGAGAATAGGAACAGGACGATGGGCTAAACTAGGTGGATGAAATTCCTTGTCCTGGAATGATTTAATTAT
The DNA here is from genome assembly GCF_049243985.1 of Paroedura picta. Taxonomy (NCBI): domain Eukaryota; kingdom Metazoa; phylum Chordata; class Lepidosauria; order Squamata; family Gekkonidae; genus Paroedura; species Paroedura picta. The sequence continues at coordinate 137,569,392 of NC_135370.1, forward strand.
ACCGTTTATGTAAATGTTAAACAAAGTAGAAGCTAAGATGCAGCTTTGTCTAACTCCTTTGGTGAAATTAATGGGACTGGTAAGATGACCTTGGTTACTGCATCTGACCCTTATTGTTGTGCCCTGGTTTAATAAGGGCAAGAAGCCGTCGATCAATAGAAGAGTTCTCTAATTTCTTCCAGAGGCGAGATCTAGAGATACAATTGAAGGCAGCTATAAAATCAACAAATACGGCATAGAGAGAAGATTTTGCAGAGATGTATTTTTCTGCTAGGTGTTGAATAGTCAAGCAATGATCAATGATGGAGGCACCTTCTCTGAAACTAGCTTGTTCAGACCCTAACAGCCATTCCTGCTTGATCCAACTCGAGAGCTTCTCTAGTAGATGTTTTGCGTATAACTTGCTGGGGATACTCAGTAGGCTTATAGGGCGATAGTTTTCTGGGTCTTATAAAAGGGTACAACCACTGCTGTCAGCCAACCGCTAGGAATATGACCTGAGGAATTAATTAGTTTTTTGTTAATTAAGTGTCCCACAATAAGGCCTCAGAATAGAGTAAGTGAAGGAAATTTTTTTCACCCAGTTTCCTCACTTTGTTCCTCCAATTACCTATTCCAAGCTGCCAGGGAATGGGCCTGTCTCTTCCTCTTTAGCTGCTCCTGGGGACACCTTTTAAATACTTCCTCAAGGAAGAACCAATTCTGGACTCAGTCAGTCTTCTCTCCCCAACCCAGACCTGGGGAGTGACAGCCCCCTGGGTCAATGTATACTTTATTTATTTATTTATTTGTATTTATATACCACCCTTCCCGAAGGCTCAAGGCGGTTTACATGGAAGAAGAAAACGATACAGGTAACATCATTTCTAGAACAATAAGGTGAATAACAATAATAACATTAATATAATAACAACAACATCAACATTAAAGAATGGTGGAACTACAAGGAGCCTCAGCTCAACTCTTACTGAGACCCAGTATGTTGGATAGATTCATAGCAGTCGTAGTAGGAGGGGGGGCTAGAGGGCCAATTGGAAATGGTGGTTTAGGTCGACCTCAATCAAATGCCTGGCAGAGGAGTTCCCTTTTGCAGGCCTTGTGGAACTGTTCGTTTTGGTCTCTGAACTGCTACTGGGCTGGGATCTAAGTGTCATTTCCCCCCTTAATTTATCTGTGTTTCGATAGGAATTGATCTGTTTGTTCAATGTAAAGAGTAGAAGGATACCACTGACCCATGAATAGAACAAGCATAAAAATATCATCAATATATCCAATTCTCTCAACATGGTCCTATCTGTTGAAAAAGCCTCAGGTTTGCAGAAAAAGCTGACATATACATATACATATACATATACATATACATATACACATATACACATACACACACACACACACACACACACACACACACACACACACACACACACACACATATATATATATATATATATATATATATATAAACCTTCATGGAGGGTTTCAAAGCCCTCCAAAGCTGCACTCAGGGCCAGCATGGCATCAGCCACAGGAAGACTTGATATCATACAACCTGCAAGACTCACCAAGGCCTGGCTGCTTGCTACTCTCCAATAGCAGCCACCCTACAGAAGCCAGTGTGGTGTAGTGGCTAGAACTTCAGATTAAAGTAAGGGAGACTTAGGTTCAAATTCATACTCTGTCCTGGAAACTCATTGGGTGACTACAGGCCAGTCACACAATATCTACTTAGTCTAGGGATACCAGCACCAGGCAGGGCTTGGAAATCTCCTGGAATTACAGCTGATCTCCAGATTATTGAGATCTGACCTTCCAGAATAAATGGTTGCTTTGGAAAGTAGAATTTATGGCATTATAGCTGCTGTTCCCTCCCCTCCCCAATGTTCACCCTTTCCAGGCTACACCCTCAAATCTCCAGGTAATTCTCAAGCCAGAGTTGGGACAGAAAAAAGGTTAGTTGGCTGGCAGGTGAAAAGGAGATACAGAAGGTATGGGGGCTGCCAGGAACAGGAGACAGCAAATGCCATAAGGAAGAAAGCTAGGTGTTCCTGGCAAGTCCTCATATGTTCCCTATCATGCTAAGTCTGTCCACCATGGTTCATAAGAGTGACCAGCTTACACCACACACATGGATCTGGACTGGCAATAGTAGCCGGCACCACAGGCCAAAACCAGCCTGGCAACTGGCACTCTTTTCCTGAAGAAACACAGCCAGGGGGGTGGAAGGTGGGAAAGTTATATGAATGGGGGTAGTTAAACATAGGTTGGCTCGTGAGTGAGAATGAAGGCAGAGACCCGGGGGTTTTCAGAAAAAGGAAAGAGGCACAATTTGGAGACAGGAAAATGAGGTTCCCTCACAAGTCCGTGCATGACTACCACTTGTAAATTCTATTGATTTAATTAATGTTCATGTGGGTAAGATGGTATACATCTTCTTGTGTGACTGGTAACTCAGGAGGCTACACAGCAAAATGAGGATTTGAATCTGAGGTTTTCCATATAACAGAATGTAATGCCATCCTCTACCCCAATGGCTCTAGGTGGGTAGTCTGGAGCTAGCTCTTTACACAATGGTTTTTAGAGACCTCTCACATGGTTGATATGTGAAAATTTCCCCCAAATCCACTGAAACACAACATCAGGTGTTCTGCTAGTTTTGTGATGATGTAATGCTTAGAACCAAGCTAAGCAAATAGTATAACATGAAAGCTCTAAAAGCTCAGGTAGGAGTACTTTGTAGTCTCCTACACTGCATTCTAATGTTATGTTAAATTATAGTATGTGCAAGAAACTCTGATTAGTCTATTGGATATAAGTAACAGACTTTTGTAGACCCAATTAGGTCTACACACATCACACATCACTAAACCATCACAGTTGTTCATCTGAATGCAGTGGCACCAATCTCTATATGGGCTTTTCCCCTAGCATACTAAAGTTCTGTTGGCAAAATGTTTGGAAGTAGGGAGTGTAATAAACTGCAAATGGTAAGCCATATTATTCTGTGGCAGCAAAGGGAAACAACAGTTTGGTGATCTCTTGAAGTTTAACAACATCTATTCCAACATAAGATTTTGTGAGTTAGAGCTCACTTCATTAGATACATAGGAGTGTTCATTCATTAGGCAGCCCAGAAATATCTATATTCAGAACTTATAGCTATAGTCAGCACTTGATGAAGAAGAATCTCTCATGAAACTTATGCTAGAATAAATGTTGGTCTTTAAAGTGCTGCTGAACTCCTTTTTATAGTAATATGTAGTTTCCTTTGTAATTAAAATGCATATAAACAATTACTAGAATAAGCCTCGTTACAAAGGTAGTATGCAAAGTACATTTTGTGAAAAAGCTACAACAGTACTGCTGTTAGAGGTTACTACAGAGTGTAGCAGAATGCTTTCCTATAAAATATGCATGTACAAATGCCACTAATAT
>NC_135370.1:137577823-137585323 GCF_049243985.1 Paroedura picta
TTTTGTTTAAGAATTCTAAGTAATACCACTTAAACTTAGCAAGTTGTTTTCTTTTCAATCAGTTAATTAGCTGTAGCATTTCATTTTTAATATCCATTATCATATCAAGAGCCCTGCTGGATCAGAACCGCTGTCCATCTAGTCTAGAAAATTGTTTAATACAGCAGCCAATTAGTTACACTGAAGGGTTCCTAGCGCTGCTATTGCTGGGTCCTAGAACTATTCAGAAGTTTGCCATTTCTGAATATGTAGGCTCCTTATGTATTGTATATACTGATATTGATATACTGATATATATTGATATATATTGATGGACTGATCCTCCATGAGGATCCTCCAGGATCCTCCATGAACCTGTGCTCACAGCCATCATTACATCTGTTGGTACTGAAATCCAGATTTTAATTATTAAGTATTTCCTTTCAACTGCCCTAAATCTATTTTATCTGACCTGAATCTGTGCCAGGATTTATCAAGGGTCAGTGCCACAACTGGTTTTCAGTTGTAGGGTTCAGCACACAACAGGGAAGTCAACAAACAGAGTTTAGGTCAGAGGCTGTAACTTTCAGGCCAACAGTTTTTATTTCAGAATTTAGATGCTGCATTAATTATGAATATATGAATAAAGAAGAAAAAATGTGCAGTTTATAGCAAACACAAGAAACCAGAGTCCAGTAACACTTTACATTTTTTTAAAGTATAAACTGACCAAGTGAGTGCTGACTCATGAAACTCTGGAAAATTACATTGGTCTTTAAGGTATCCTGGACTCAGTGGTTATTCTACTACCGTAGATTAACACAGTTACCAATCTGAAAGGAAGCCACTAGGTTCATTAAAAAAAGGAAAGTATGAATGAAGGAAATACTCCAATTACTCTAACTGGAGAATTCTGTATCACCATGAGAAAAGTTTAGGACAACATACTTACAACAATTCCAAAACAAGTAAATTAGGATGTGTCCCTATACCAATGTTGCCAAAATCCATCGCAAGAATAGTCCACTCATACACTCTGCTTTCTATTGTTTTAACCGGTTTCTAATTTGTAAGAGAATTCATTCTTTCATCGCATGACCTGTAAGTATACTAAGAAGCCTTTGGTGATAGAACAAAAAGAGAGTCCAATAGCACCTTTAAGACCAGCAAAGGTTTATTTAAGGTGTGAGCTTTCGAGTGCATACACTCTTCATCATCAGTATAAATGAGGAGTGCATACACTCGAAAGCTCATGCCTTGAATAAATCTTTATTGTTCTTAAAGGTGTTATTGGACTCTATTTTTGTTGTGCTACTTCAGACCTACCTACTTGAATCTATCCTTTGGTGAAAGACTTCTTTGAAGTCTATATCTAATGTCTACCAGCTCACCATGGTCTACGTTTTTGTTAACCTCATCAAAGAACTCCAAAATATTGGTGAGATTACATATAACAAATGTTGATTTTTCCTCAGCAGATTTCATCTCTTCTAAAGACCGTTGTTACCTTTTCTGTTTTTTAATCTTTGAAAGGAGGCTAATTTTATCAACAAACATCTTGGTTTGGTGAAAACAACCATTTGTCATTTGATTTCTTTTTAAAAGTCAAACCCTCAGGTATATGCCGGCAGATTTGATTACCTGCTCCTGAGCTCTAGAACATTATATTTTGTCAGATTATTTTAATTTCGTTCTTCTGTCATTAGTTCTGAAAACACAATCATGTGCTGCCTCTGAACTACAATCTTTATCCACAACCTCAGTCCCATTCCAACAACCCTTTAGTACTAACTTATTTACATTGAAACATAAGAACTAAGATTATATTGTTTGTCCAAAAGAACCCCTGGCCACAGGATTGGAAAAGGTCAGTTTACATTCCAATCCCAAAGAAGGGCAAAGCCAAAGAATGTTCAAACTACCGCACCATTGCCCTCATTTCTCATGCTAGCAAAGTTATGCTCAAAATTTTACAAGCTAGGTTCCAGCAATATGTGGACCGAGAACTTCCAGAAGTACAGGCAGGATTTCGAAGAGGCAGAGGAACTAGAGATCAAATTGCCAGCATACGCTGGATCATGGAGAAAGCTAGGGAGTTCCAGAAGAAGATCTACTTCTGCTTCATTGACTATGCTAAAGCCTTTGATTGTGTAGAGCACAACAAATTGTGGCAAGTTCTTAAAGAGATGGGAATACCAGAGCATCTTATTTGTCTCTTGAGAAACTTATATGCAGGTCAAGAAGCAACAGTGAGAACTGAACATAGAATCAATGATTGGTTCAAAATTGAGAAAGGAGTTCGGCAAGGCTGTATACAGTCGCCTTGCCTATTTAACTTGTATGCAGAGCACATCATGAGATAGGCGGGATTAGAGGAGTCACAAATTGTGATCAAGATTGCAGGGAGAAATATCAACAACCGCAGATATGCAGATGATACCACTCTAATGGCAGAAAGTGAAGAGGAACTAAAGAGCCTGTTGATGCGGGTAAAGGAGGAGAGTGCAAAAGTTGGCTTGAAACTCAACATCAAGAAAACGAAGATCATGGCATCTGGCCCTCTCAATTCCTGGCAAATAGATGGGGAAGAAATGGAGATAGTGACAGATTTTATTTTCCTGGGCTCCAAGATCACTGTAGATGGGGACTGCAGCAAAGAAATTAAAAGACGCCTGCTCCTGGGGAGGAAAGCTATGGCAGCATCCTAAAAGCTATCACAGCATCCTAAAAAGCAGAGACATCACCCTGCCAATAAAAGTGTGTTTAGTCAAGGCTATGGTATTCCCAGTTGCAATGTATGGCTGTGAAAGTTGGACCATAAGGAGAACGTCAAAGAATTGAGGCTTTTGAACTCTGGTGCTGGAGAAGACTTTTGCGAGTCCCTTGGACCGCAAGGCGAACAAACCGGTCAGTCTTAGAGGAGATCAGCCCTGACTGCTCCTTAGAAGGCCAGTTTTTGTAGGATGTTTTTCTGTATTAGGGTTTTTATGGGTTTTTATATGTAGTCACCCGCCACAAGCCTTAAGAGAGTGGTGGGCTAAAAATCAAAGTAATAAATAAACAAACAAACAAACAAATAAATATAGGGATGCATATTGGGAAACCTAACCTGCTTTTCAATTTTAAAAGCTTTTTATAAAGAACTAATATTTGTAATGCAATATGCAGAATTAGTTTATCTGAAACTAGTGGTTTTCAGCTCAATGGCATCATTGCTTCTTTCTTTAAGTACAGATTCTCTCTGCACAAACACATTTTATAGCACCTTACAGAGCTGTGCCCTTCTCAAGGTTTTGGCTTTGATTCTATCAGCTCTTCTGCTGAAAATCCTTTAGATAAGGCTATGAAGTGAAGGATGAGAATGAGGATAGATTAAAATTAGTAAGAACCTACATTTCCTGCATTTCCATTTAAACCTTAACTTCCTCAAAAACTAATTCACTTGAGTAATAAAGCAAATTCAGAATGATAGCAGCATACCATGAACTCACAAATATATTCAAGGACTTCAAAACTTTTGCTTTCTACTGGTAACATTATGTAAGCAAACTGAAATTGTCACTAAAACACAATATATTTGAAAATATTTTTAAAAATAGATTAATTGCATTCAAAAGATCTAGTTTAAAGGTGATAGCTTATTAACCATTTCTAGTGCTTACAAAAAGATCTACTGAAGATAAAGCGTGTTCATAAGAAACAGATTCACTGAAGACTAATTAGAGGCCATGGGGACAGAAGGAAATGGAGTTGAGAAGGGAAAAAAAAGGAGAGTACTGGTAATTGGAGACTCCCTGCTAAGGGGAATGGATCGCCATGTGCCTGGGCCCGACCCCCTAACCCGAGAGGTGTGTTGCTTGCCAGGGGCGAAAATTAAGGATGTTTCAGAATGGCTGCCCAAACTCCTCAAATCTACGGATCGCTACCCATTTGTGATGGTCCATGTGGGAACGAATGACATGTCCCTGAATACCATTGCTCCTATTAAAAAAGACTATCAAGATCTGGGGAGGAAGCTCAAGCAAATGGGGGCACAAGTGGTGTTCTCTTCAATCTTGCCTGTCAAGGGAAGAGGAATGTGTCGGGAGAGGAAGATAATGGTGGTGAATCAGAGGCTGCGTAGTTAGTGCCGGCAGGAGAGATTTGGTTTCTGGGACCATGGGATAGGCTTTCTTGAGGAAGGCCTACTAGCACCTGATGGACTGCACTTATCGAAGCTGGGGAAGAATGTGTTTGGCAGGAACCTGGGGAGATTCATCAAGAGAGCTTTCAACTGAAGCCATAAGGGGAAGGAGACGGTCAACATAGGGAGTGTAAGGAAGGAGACCAATCGGGGGCAGCCCAACCTGCAAGGCCAGCTCCTAGGGAACCAAAAGTAAAAGGATTCAAATGCCTTTATACTAATGCCCAAAGCATGGGCAATAAGAAGGAAGAGCTGGAACTTCTCATGCTGATGGAAAGGTATGATCTAGTAGGCATCACAGAAACTTGGTGGAATGATTCTCATGACTGGAATGTAATGGTGGATGGATATGAACTGTTCAGAAAAAACAGAATAGATCGAAGAGGTGGAGGAGTGGCACTGTATGTGAGGAAAGGGCTTACCTATCAGGAAATTCTAGTGAAGGAGAGTATATCTACAGTAGAAAGCATCTGGGTGAAAATAAGCAAGGGGAAAACAAACAGTGTGGTGGTTGGTGTCTGCTACCGACTGCCTGACCAACGAGAGGATGTGGATGCTGCCCTTTGTGAGCAGCTTGAGAAAATATCCAAGCGGCAGGACCTTGTCATCACGGATGACTTCAATTTCCCAGATGTGTGCTGGGAAACAAACTCTGCAAAGCGTCCTCAGTCATACAACTTTCTGACCTGCCTGGCTGACAATTTCATTTATCAAATGGTAGAGGAACCCTCAAGAGGTTCAGCCATACTGGACTTAATACTGACCAACAGGCAAGACTTGGTAGATGAGGTGAAGGAGGTGGGGTCCCTAGGGGGAAGTGACCATGTCCTCATAGTATTCCTATTGAGATGGGGAGGCAAGGAAGCTTGTAGCCAGACGTGGATGTTTGATTTTCGTAGGGCAAACTTTAATAAACTCAGAGACATGATGAGTGTCATACCATGGACGAGAATGCTGGAAGGGAAGGGAGCATGTGAAGGGTGGGCACTACTCAAACAAGAGCTATTGCATGCTCAATCAATGACTATCCCAGAAAGAAGAAAACACTGCAGGAGCTCTAAGAAGCCTATCTGGATGAACAGAGAACTTCAAGAAGAACTAAGAAAGAAAAGGAAAATGTTCAGGAAATGTTCAGGAAATGGAGGGCTGGACAGAGCTCTAAAGATGAGTACCTATAGGTTACTAGGCACTGTAGGTCCCCAACCTTCATCTGGTCGGGGACCGCCTCCGGGGGTGGGGGAGAGCCAGCGGCCCGGCTGCTGCAGTTGCTCAAAATGCACACGTGCGGAACTGCCATGCGTGCGCGTTTTGGCCACCAGGTGGCGCTAACACACATGCGCAGAGTTGCCGCGCATGCACGTTTTGGCCACCAGGGGCGCAAACTCGCACGCGCGGCAGTTCCGCGCGTGCGTGTTAGCGTCGCTAGCACGCCGGCTGCTGCGCCGGCTGCCGTGCTGGCTTCTTTCCACCCCTCTCGCTGCAGGGGGGGAGGCAGGCGCGGCCGCTGGCGGCCTGCTCCGATGGCCTTTGCGGCCTGGTACCGGGCCGCGGACCCCTGCTGTAGATCAATCATCAGAAAGGCCAAAGCTGAAAGTGAGCTAAGATTGGCCAGGGAAACCCCCTGTAACAAGAAAAGATTTTTCAATTATGTGAGGAGCAAACGTAAAGTAAAGGAGGCAATAGGCCCGCTGTTGGGTGCAGATGCACAAACTCTAATGGAAGATGCAGAGAAAGCAGAAAAGCTCAGCACCTATTTTAAATCTGTTTTTTCCCACAGGTCAAAGGGTTTAGGCACATCTAGAGATAGCGGTAGCCAAAGGATAGTGTCTGGGTGGCAGGTTGACATGGATAGAAAGGTTGTGGAGAGGCATTTCGTTGCACTGGATGAGTTCAAATCCCCTGGGCCGGATGAAATGCACCCAAGAGTTCTCAAAGACTGGAGATGTCCCGGAGGACTGGAAGAGAGCAAATGTTATTCCGATCTTCAAAAAAGGGAGGAAGGATGACCCGGGAAACTACAGACCAGTGAGTCTGACCTCTGTTGTGGGGAAGATAATGGAGCAGATATTAAAGGGAGCGATCTGCAAACATCTGGAGGACAATTTGGTGATCCAAGGAAGTCAGCATGGATTTGTCTCCAACAGGTCCTGTCAGACCAACCTGGTTTCCTTTTTTTACCAAGTAACAGGTTTGCTGGATCATGGAAATTCAGTTGATGTCGTTTACTTGTATTTTAGTAAAGCTTTTGATAAGGTTCCCCATGATGTTCTGATGGATAAATTGAAGGACTGCAATCTGGATTTTCAGATAGTTAGGTGGATAGGGAATTGGTTAGAGAATCGCACTCAAAGAGTCGTTGTCAATGGTGTTTCATCAGACTGGAGGGAGGTGAGTAGTGGGGTACTTTAGGGCTCGGTGCTCGGCCCGGTACTTTTTAACATATTTATTAATGATCTAGATGAGGGGGTGGAGGGACTACTCATCAAGTTTGCAGACGACACCAAATTGGGAGGACTGGCAAATACTTCAGAAGATAGAGACAGAGTTCAACGAGATCTGAATACAATGGAAAAATGGGCAAATGAGATGCAATTTAATAAAGATAAGTATAAAGTTCTGGATCTGGGTCAGAAAAATGAAAAGCATGCCTACTGGATGGGGGATACGCTTCTAGGTAACTGTGTGTGAACGAGACCTTGGAGTACTTGTGGATTGTAAACTAAACATGAGCAGGCAGTGTGATGCAGCGGTAAAAAAGGCGAATGCCATTTTGGGCTGTATCAACAGGGGCATCACATCAAAATCACAAGATGTCATAGTCCCATTGTATACAGCACTGGTCAGACCACACCTGGAGTACTGTGTGCAGTTCTGTAGGCCTCACTTCAAGAAGGACGTAGATAAAATTGAAAGGTTACAGAGGAGAGCGACGAGGATGATCTGGGGCCAAGGGACCAAGCCCATATGAAGATAGGTTGAGGGACTTGGGAATGTTCAGCCTGGAGAAAAGGAGGTTGAGAGGGGACATAATAGCCCTCTTTAAGTATTTAAAAGGTTGTCACTTGGAAGAGGGCAGGATGCTGTTTCCGTTGGCTGCAGAGGAGAGGACACGCAGTAATGGGTTTAAACTACAAGTATAACGATATAGGCTTGATATCAGGAAATAATTTTAACAGTTAGAGTAGTTCAGCAGTGGAATAGGCTGCCTAAGGAGGTGGTGAGCTCCCCCTCACTGGCAGTCTTCAAGCAAAGGTTGGATACACACTTTTCTTGGATGCTTTAGGATGCTTAGGGCTGATCCTGCGTAGAGCAGGGGGTTGGACTAGATGTCCTGTATG